>NC_090937.1:26421646-26721646 GCF_040938575.1 Ambystoma mexicanum | reverse complement strand
AGCTCGAGCACTGCAAACAAGCACCAGATCTATCACGCTGAGGAGATGGTGAGCCAATGGCGGCCAGAGAACCACAATGAAAACCAACAAGAGGAGAGGAAGAGAAACACAAAACCTTCTCCTACCACAGCGATGCAGTCGAGGCAGCCTGCTCCACCGAGACACCCAGAGAGGAAAAGCAGCACAGATGCATTTAGAGACATAGTCATAGCAAACTAAAGAAGAACGCTGAGAATCAAGAGAAGCCCACACGAAGATAACAATGAACTTAATGATTACCTGGACAGCACAGCCCATATCAGAAACAACATATGGTACCAGCACATGAAGGAAGTAGGACAAAGGCAGTCGGAAGGAGAATGCTTCGTCTGTGCTCTCCTACCATACAGCATGGGAAAATCCAAGATCTTCGTGGCTGTAGAAATTGATGTCCCTACAGCACACTGTATGTCACATGTAGCAGTGTGCAACACCAGAGGACAATTAATGGGAAAAGACGCCTCGTTGATATGGGCCAATGAAAAGGATTACCCGGAGGAAGATGGCTACGTCCAGGACATTAAAACAAGAAACCGAGCGCACACCAGAAATCATGTGATCAGGTACGAGAACCCTGGCATCAAAGGATCAGGAATAAGATGGGAAGTTAACCCGAGACTGAACGTTCAAGGGAAGACTGCAGAAGAGGCTCAAATCTGGAAGAACAGAGGCCAAATGCAGATCTGGGGGACAGTGGTCTCCCCAGATGGATGGGAGGACGGAGTAGTAATCCGCCGAGCATGGATGGGTCTTGGAGCCTGCAAGAAAGCAATAGAGAATTCGCAGAGGTTATGCAAACATCTGTGGCCAAAGCTAGTAAAGCTACTAACATGGGTCGAAGATAGAGAGGCACCCCTGCAGATAGTGCCACTGGAGAACCCGAAACTATGTTTCAGAAACAATGGCACAAAGAAAATGGGAGAGAATCAAACTGTGTATGAATCTTTGAAGCTCCAGGAATGACACAAGGAACTGCATTCATTATGGACCATTACTGGGCGTGTGGATCCAAGGCATACATAAGGCTGCCAAAGAACTGGGGAGGCATATGCACACTAGTGAACGTCCATGTTCCCGCGCTAGTGATCCCTAAGAATTATCTGAAGTTGGACAGTTTCCCGAAAGCAGATGCTCATCTAAGAAGAAGGAGATCTGTGGAACTGGTATCCAGGATGAAGAGGGAAAATTACTTTTCTCCCAAATCAGAAGAGGCATTCCAATCAATCCCATACGAACCCAGGCTGTTCAGCCTCACCTCAACAGTATTCACAACACTACTCTTGCCCCACATCCAAGTTGGAGTGAATGCTAAATGGTTGCAGATAACCAACCAGATGGGAGTTATTGCAGACCATCAATACCACTATAAAAGGATTCAACGGGATCAAAGAAGAGCTGAGAGCAATCATACTGATGACCCTCCAGAACAGATATGTGCTTGACATGATCACTGCAATGGATGTAGGTGTTTGTGCAAAAATCAGAGAATCATGTTGCACATTTGTACCATTACACGATGAAGAAAACGGAACCCTAACAGAGGCCATAAGCATGTTGGCAAGCCTGAAAAACCAGATGATCGATGAAAGTGATGAAGTGGACAATGACAGCTGGTTTGGAGATATATTCTCGTGGGTCCCACAATGGATGGCAGATATATTCAAGTTTCTGGGAGCTCCACTAGCAATAGTATTGCTAGGATTCTGTGTTATCAAGATAATCATTACACAGTGCCAGAAAACTGTGAAGAAAGCCATAGGGATGAAAATAATGGTTGATGTCGAGCCAGGGTGGAAGCCCAGAGACCTGACTGATGAAGAAATAAGAGACTTTGTGAAAGCCAGCAAATTTGCGCCAGAGGGAACAAAGTTCACATACCCTAAGAAACGAAGAAGGTATGGAAAATGGATCTACTGCAGCCCAAATGGACAATGCCAGTTAATGATAATGACATGGAACAAAGACGAACATGTGAAAACAGCAGGGAGTTTGAAGGTAGTGATAAAAATATGGACTCCAAAGACTCACACATTCACACCATCATGTACAAACGCTGAAGACGATGAACATGACACAGAAGAATCAAAAGAAATGAATGCAAAGGAGGTTGCAGAAGTGGTCGATGGACCGACCAGAGGGGGGAGTGTAGAGGAGGTCCCAGACATGGCCTGCACCCCTTCCCCTCATTTTGAGGTACCAGGAGCGTAGTCGCCAAGGTATGTGACGTATGAAGAGCAAATGAACCTACAAAGGCTATCAGGGATTGACTTACTTCTATGCCCTTTTCTTTAGCTGCTACCTGACTCTGAAGTCCACTGTTCTCCTCACCGAGGGCCTCATTGTCTTTTTGTGCTGCCTGTATGCACAGGGAATACTGAGACAATTTTTGTTGCAGGAGAGTCATCTCCTGATTTTGTGTATTTTTAGCTTGGGTGTTCTCTTCTAGAGCACCTTCCACTCGTCTCGTGTGCCCCAATAACTTTTCATCTTCTACTTTTAGTTCATTTAGTTTCTGGAGGTCCAACTCTCTTTTCTGTAGTTCTGTTTTTTAGGTTGCACACTTCCTGACATAGGGCATATTTTTCTTGATACAGGGCGCCCCTCTGTTCAGCCAGGTCATCCCCCTGTTGTTTGATAGTATATAATGTCTGGCGTTCTTGGTTAAATTCGGTCTGGATAGTGGAGTTCTTTACTGATTAATTTATTATTCTCCTCTTCCAACTTTCTAATCTGATTTAATAAATTGGTTATCTGCCCTGTTGACTAAAGAGTGTTGGGATTACCATGGGAACGGTAGTCCTTTGTTTGTTACCATGCGGCTGTCTCAAGTCAAAGGGCCATGTTTTGGGTAGCTCTGTATAGACAGTCATTGGGAAGCAGCGTGTGAGCCCAAAGTCCCATGCTTTTGCCATACTTGAGTACAATTTTGTCTACTAAATAATTTGCCGTACTGTGCATTTTAATTAATACGCACAATTTGTTGACTGATGTAAAATATCTATATAATGATAAAAAAAGGGGATGGCTCTGTATAGATAGTCATTGGGAAGTGGCATCTAAGGCTGAAGTCCCGAGCTTTGCCATTATTGAGTACAATTTTACAGACTAAATAATTTGCCATGCTGAGCGTTTTAATTAATACACACGATTTGTTAACTGATGTAAAATATCTATACATGATGAAAGAGATAGGTCATCGATAGCAGGATGTTTTGCATTATAGTGTGCAGAGGTGAGAGGTCACCTACTGCCGCTGGTGTCTCATGGGAAATGTAGTAAAGGAATGCAGAAGTATTTGTATCATGTGTGCACATGTTGGTGGTGTTACTAGTGTTAGATTCAGGCCAATCATACGTTAAAGTAGCACTTGTAGTAGAGTATAATCTGTTAGGCGGAAAGATGTACTAAATATTAAATTCTCTTGAACAATGTCATCTGATACACAATAGGTCCTTATGGAGACTGGATCACTTGGAAATGTTTCATAAAAAGTATGCCATTTTATTGTCCGTGTTCAGTCCTGTCTCTACACTTTTGAAGCGGAAAATGAGTCTTGCCTCTTCTTGGCGTAGGAGAAGTTCTTGGTACCCGCCCCTGGGTCCCAGAGTTACCTTTTTTAGACCAATAAATCTGATTTCCTTTTTGTCATGTAGCTGATGTAATTTTTACCAATGGTCGGCCAAAGATAGGTTCTTATCTTGGCTGCCAATTGCTGAGAGATGTTCTCTTATTCTTGTCCGTAGCTCACAGATGGTGCTCCCGATGATCATGAATCGAGATATTAAGTGCGTGAGGGATGGCTAACATACCCCTTGCACATATATTTATACATACATTTTCCTAACACTGTACACAAATAATGACAAAATGACAATGTCTTATATATATATATATATATATATATGTCTTATATGTATAGTATTGAATTGACTTATCCTATGAACTCCCTGCCCCCTTCCCCCCCATTCTCTTCTTTCTCTCGTCTGCACCTCCTTTGTCCTTTTCTTACAGTTGGGATTCACCCTGTAATATTCAACAGATACAACTACCGTGATGTAATAATGACATCACAGGGTAAGAAATATATGTTTAACAACCCACTTTCTTACGAGCTAATTAAGAACAATATTGACATTGAATATCGATATGAAACTAACTTTTGCTCTTGCTACCTTGTTTTCCTATTTCTTTTACCCAATTATCCTTGCCTTATCCCCCACCCTCTATTTCTGTCACATCTTGCAAATGGGACGGTAAGGCTTTATATACATCCATTGGACATGACTTAGCACTGGATACAATAACCTACACATTCAAGAAAGAATCAGCATCTCATTTTCCATTTGTTTACATGTTAAAAGAAATGCTTTTGGCAACCTTAGAAAACAGTATTTTCATATTCGAGAACCAATTTTACAAACAAAAAAGAGGCATCGCAATCGGCGTAAAATACGCACAAGCATTGGCCAATTTGGTCATGGGAATGTTCGAAGACCTATTGGTATATACTACAGACCCATACAAAAACAGTGTCATCAAATGGACACGCTACATTGATGACGTCTTTTTTATATGGGATGGGTCTTTACAGGACTTAGAAGATTTCAGACTCAAAATCAATGATAATTAATGGGGCATTGAAGTTACAGGTACTAGCAGCCAAACAGTGATACATTTCTTAAACTTAACAATCTTTGTATCAGATAACCGACTCAGAACTAAAATGTCCCCTAAAGAGACGGAAGTAAACTCCACACTGTTTGCCACCAGTTGCCACCATGAACCAGTGTTCAGAAACATTCCGAAAGGAGAATTTATAAGAGCCAAAAGGAACTGTGCAAAGGTAGGTTCTTACCTTGGCTGGCAATTGCTGAGAGATCTTCTCTAATTCTTGTCCGTAGCTCACGGATGGTGCTCCCGATGATCATGAAGCGAGATATTAAGTGCGTGAGGGATGGCTAACATACCCCTTGCACATATACTTATACATACATTTTCCTAACACTGTACACAAATAATGGCAAAATGACAATGGGCCTCATTACAACTCACCCGGTATGGAAACAACGGTGGCGGTAAACCCACCACCACCATTGTTTCCATACCGGGTGATCACAAGTCCTGCAGGCGGAGGCGTCAATCCCGCCAGGTCTGACCAGGCGGGTTTAACACCGCCTGCCTGCAGGCAGACGAAGAAACATCGGCACCATCACGAGATGGTGCCGGTGTTTCCATGATCCCCATTCCCATTGAGTCCTATAGGACTCAATGGGAATGGGGATTTACACCATTCCGCCTCCAGAAATTCCTGGGTCACCGGGGTTGTAATGCCCCGGTAATTCCGGAAATCACAGAGGTAGAATGGTAATACGAGTCCGGCGGTAACCGAGGTGGTTTTACCGCCTCGGTTACCGCCGGACTCGTAATGAGGCCCAATGTCTTATATATATGTCTTATATGTATAGTATTGAATTGACTTATCCTCCGAATTCCCTGACCCCTCCCCCATTCTCTTCTTTCTCTCGTCTGCACCTCCTTTGTCCTTTTCTTACAGTTGGGATTCACCCAGTAATATTCAACAGATACAACTACCGTAACATAATAATGACATCACAGGGTAAGAAATATATGTTTAACAACCCACTTTCTTACGAGCTAATTAAGAACAATATTGACATTGAATATCAATATGAAACTAGCTTTTGCTCTTGCTACCTTGTTTTCCTATTTCTTTTACCCAATTATCCTCCCCTTATCCCCCACCCTCTATTTCTGTCGCATCCATCTGAATGAATTTAATTCTATATTGACATTTTGCTTTGTGTGCGAATATGGCATTTTTTATTGCTTTGGTTCCCTTGATGTTATGCTGGTACATTCTTTGAATATGACGCTATCTATTTCTTGTCCAATTGAATGTGCACTTTTTTACTTTCCTCTTATTAACTGTTTTGCTCCATAATGTGTTAATTTGTTGTGTCGACATGGCAATGCCCTGATTTGAAAAAGGCACCTTGTTGAAACACTTGTTATCATAAAGGGCTACCGATAAAACTTACAAAATTCTTAAATCTTCAAGCACTTTTTTGCAAACAAGTATTATTTATATTTTTTCTGGCGCAGTAATAAGGTGTGCTCAGAGCACTTTCTTCCTCTTTTAACTGTTTGATGTAGTTTTTAAATTCTACCTCAGAATCTTGGCTTCTTTGCAATTTCTCTTCTACCAATTTTAATTTAGTCTGGGTTTGGTTTAAGCGTTCAGACTGATTATGCACAAGGGTTCTATCTTCTTCATATTTTTCCTGCATAACACCCATGTGGAGATACATGTAGACTGTGAATCGGAACTTTTTAATCTGCTCTTCTTGAATACTTGAAGTCATGTACAACTCACTCAAGGCTTGATGTAATAGGCCACCATCTTGCCACACATCCCTGTTCATGGCGGTGACCTGTTGCATCATTTCTAATAGCCAGGCCCCCTCATATTGCTCTGCCCACTCTCCTCTAATGAATAGTTCATGCAGAAGGTGCTGCCTAGCCATGTTTATCTCTACTGTGTCATTATAAGAGTGTTCTTCTTTATTCAATTATTTATATAAGTGTAAACCTGAATTCTGTTGCTTTTTGTCTATTTCATGCTGATTCTACTTTATATTTACACACAGGCCTGATACATAGGGTCTAAGTTTTGGGAAGGCGTTGCTACAGTGTAAGACAGTTTTCTAACCACAAAAGTATCACTACCTCTATGGTTAGCCTGCTGTGTTAAGATGTCATGGGTGGAAACACTATCTCAATCCCGTACAAGCCCCCACTTTGTTAAGGATTTCAAATAGGCGTCAAACTCCAGACCAGGACGCTTTAGACTGGACAAGGATGCAGCGCACAATTAAAACGCTTTTAAATTAATTCATTTGGATTCTGGTTTGAGAAGGCAGCCAACTCATCTCACCCCCCTTAATGTACACTCTGTGTCACAATGGACCATGCACTAGGACAATGTGTGATAATTAAATATTTATTTATTTTAATTTGGAATAAAAATCAAACACATTCAATATAGGGCAGCAATCATCAGGGTGGTGATAATGTCACAGGAAAATGATTGAATACCCTTAGTTTAACTGTTAGCTGTTAAATTCGGTAGCTGTTATCAATAACTATTGATTCCCAGAAAACACTAACCTGGTCAGACAGCAAATCCAGTGGAGACGGCAAATGCAGAAGATAAAGATCTCCCGGGTAATCCTGCCTCCCCCTCACCGGGAATGAAATGACCAGCGAGGGAAAGAGCACAACCCCCAGGGAAACCCTCTGGGGGGAAAAAACCCTGTGGGGACGCCGGCAGCAAGACTTCAGGAATGGGTCTTGAGGTAGATTGCAGTCCTCTGGGTTATGGAAGGCGGGATGGCTGTGGTGAGTACTCTACGGAAGAGAGACAGAACAGGTAAGTATTCTGCAAGGAGAAGGTAAGCTAAAAGGAATAGATAAGGAAGGCAAGCTAACACTTACTTACAGATCCTAAATAGGGTAGGCTAAAGTTCGTAAGCAGAATCAAATTGTTGTATGTCAGAGCACCTATGTCCCGAAATTCTGGGCGCAAAACAACCCTATGGAGAGAGAGAGGGTTACTTTCTGAGGACAGAGGATGAAGATCTAATATAGAACTATTGGCAGAAAGGAAGACTCACTTTCTTGAGAAAGGCAGGAACTTTACTATTCGCTATTTGGTTGAAGGATAGTTACTAATCACCTGGTAGAATGCAAGTAGAGAATGGAAGCCGCTTTGGGAGCACGACAGAAAAAAGGCGCCGTTGGGAATGTCTAGAAATAGAAATAGTCAGATGGGAAAGATTAGAAGGTAGAATGTGCACACAACAGTGGACGTAAGCTGAAACCTAGGAATGAATTTACGGAGTGCCGATAAACACAGTAGCGATGCATTGGAGGGCTGTTCTTCCGCCCGTATATGGAATCACGTGACCAGCTGGTAGCGTCCCTTGTGAACGTGAAGTGACTGTACGGGCGCCGCCCGTATAGCACAAGAAATCGGCGGCCAGATTGGACGTACCCATTCGTACTGATCCACATAACCGTCTGCGCTGCCAAAGAGACCAGCGCCGGAATGGTATAACAGTATGCCCCCTCCTCAAGGGTGGTGACTCTGACTTCCCTGGATGGATTCAGAAAAATTGTCGCACCAATCGGGGAGCGTGAACTCCAGAAGCCGGTTCCCAGGTTCTTTCAGCCAGGGAATACCCCTTCCAATCTATGAGAAATTGAAGGCGACCCCTATGATATCGTGAGTCACAAATGCTGGCCACCTCGTACTCAGGTCCTGTATCGGGCACCACTGGGGGAGGAAGGGCCTTGGTTTTCCATAGAAAACGGTCTTTCATAGACAACTTGATCTGTGAAAGATGAAAGACCGGATGTATGCGAGACCAGGAAGAGGGTAATGCCAATCGAACAGCGGCTGTTCCCACCAAAGACACCACTTTGAAAGTGCTGAAGAATTTAGGAGATAGTTTAGAGGGAACTAAATGTCTGGGAAGAAATCGCGAGGCTAACCAGACCGAATCTCCCACATTCAGAGCTGGTATCTCGCGGCGATGTGGATCTGCATAGCGTTTAGCTCAGTCTTGTGCAGCTTGCAGTGATAAACGAGCGATCCGGTGTCCATTCTGTATATCTGATATGAGGCTGTCCACCCCCGGACAACAGGAGGAGGGTAAAGGCACTGTAGGTACAAATGAAGGATGATACCCATAAGAACAATGAAAAGGTCTAGTTTCCAGAGCCGAATGACTGGCGTTGTTGTATGCGTATTCCGCTAATGGTAGAAGGTCCACCCAGTTATCCTCTGCATTTGAGACAAAACGACATAAGTAGCACTCTAGCGTTTGATTAAGGCGTTCTGTCTGCCCATTGGTCTGGGGATGATATCCCGAGCTAAGTGCTCCTTTGCTCCCCAGGATGTGGCATACCTTTTTCCAATAGAGAGAGGTGTATTGGGGCCCTCTATCTGATACGATAGTATCAGGGAGGCCGTGTCAGGAAAACACCTCAGAGATGAATATCTTGGACATCTGAGCGGCCCCTCGGACCTTGAGCAATGGGGTAAAATGAGCCAGTTTTGTGAAATAATCAACAGCGACCATAATGGTGGTGTGATGAGAAGACGAAGGAAGATCTACTATAAAGTCTGTAGATATCACTTGCCAAGTCCTATCCAGAATAGGCATATGGGCTAACAGACCAAATGGTGGAGATCGTGAAGTCTTGGATTGTAAACAAATAATGCATGCTGCTACATAGTCTCGTACATCTGATTGCAGATTGGGCCACCAGACCAGAAATGACGCTTAACTAGATCGAGGGTGGTCTGAAAACCTCGATGACCTTTGGCCTGGGAATCGTGGTGCATTTGAAGCACTTCCTTTTGAAGAGAGGGGGTAGGGACAAGGACATGTTCACCGTAAAAGTAATAACCTCAATCTTTAGAAGGGTGATGAGCAGAAGTGAGATTCTCTTATAACTGCCAGTGCTGGGAAGTATCTTGTTTGAGCATCTATTGAAATTCGGTGATTACTGCAATAAATTTAGCTTTTGGAAACAATCTTTCTGGGTAGAATCTGGTAGTTGGAGGATCCTTATGAGACAGAGCATCTGCTCGTAGATTTTGATTCCCTGGTAGGAATGTAAATTCAATCCGAAAGGGTAAAAAAAAAATGGGCCCATCGTGCCTGCCTGCTATTAGTGGTCTGAGCTTGTTGAAGTACTTTGAGATTTTGATGGTCTGTGCGAACGTCTATTGGAAAGGGTGAGCCTAACAAAAGATGTCTCCATTCCTCGAATGCCCTTTTGATGGCTAGTAGTTCCTTCTCGAGGACCGAATAATTTTCTTCTGAGGGGTTAAAGGTCTTTGACAGGTAGGCAACGGGTCTTTCTTCCCCATGATCAGGTTTTTGAAGGAGAACTGCCCCTAAAGCATGATGAGAGGCGTACGTTTCGACAATAAATTGCAGAGACTGGTCAGGTGTGGACAAAATTGAGGCAGATGTAAATAAAGTCTTCAAAGTCTCAAACGCTTGTTAAGATTGCTTATTCCAGGAAAACGAAACCCCCTTTTTTAGAAGTCTTGTGATAGGTAGAATTGTCTCTGAGAAACAGGGAATAAATGTACGATAGAAATTTGTGAAACCCATAAATCGCTGGATTTCTTTAATGGTCACTGGAGAAGGCTAGTCTAATACTGCAGACACTTTCTTGGGGTCCATAGAGATTCCTTGAGCAGACAAAACAAATCCCAGATAGGTAATTCGTTCTCGGTGGAATTCGCACTTTTCTGCCTTACAGTATAGTTGGTTAGACTGTAGTCGGTCTAAGACGATGTTGACATGTCGGATGTGTTCTTCCTTATTTGAAGAGAAGATCAGGATGTCATCTAGGTATATGATGACAAAGTGGAGGAGAATATCTGCAAATAAGTGATCCATAAATTGTTGGAACATTGCTGGCGCATTAACCAGACCGAACGGCATAACTTGGTACTCATAATGACCAAAACGGTGTCCGAAAGGCTGTTTTCCACTCATCACCTTGAGCAATCCGGATAAGATGATATGCACCTCGGAGATCCAATTTAGTGTAGAGAGACACCCCTCGAACCGCTTCCAAAATATCAGTTATCAAAGGCATGGGATATTTGTCAGGTATAGTGATCTTGTTGAGGCCTTGATACAGGGTCTCAGTTCCTCCGAGTCCTTCTTGGGATGAAGAATAGAGAGGCACCAGCAGGTGATTTAGATTCAGTTATGAGACCATTCTGTATGTTGGAGTGGAGATATTCTTTGAGAGCTGTATTTTCTCGTTGGGAAAGAACATACATACGTCCAAATGGATTCGGCCTGTCTGGGAGTAATTCTATGTGACAGTCATCTCTCTGGTGAGGAGGTAATGTAGGAAATCGGGGTGTCTAAAACACACAATGATATTGTTGATGACTTTCTGGGATAATACCTAACTGACCAATGGAAGGAACAGCAGAGGGATTGGCAACCTCAGAAGGAATCTGCACCCCGACTGAATTTTGGGAGAGACAATGAGTTACGCAATATTCTGAGCCTAAGAAAAGAGTACCCGCTATCCAGTTTATGAAGGGGTTATGAGTACGTAACCATGGAAGACCTAAAATAACAGGGAAATGGGAGGCCTTTATCAGATCGAATACTAACATCTCCTAATGAGAAGCAGTCATGCATGTTACTGGTTTGGTATGTTCCCAGAGCTCAAGGGGCTACCATCAACCCCTTGAATAGGAGTGACGTAAGATTTGGCAACTCTAGCAAACCCCTTCTTAGCTGCCCATTGGTCATCTAGAAAGTTTCCTGATGCCCCACAATCAATTAACGCAGGTATATCCTGCATAGCTTGGTCAGGTAATAATATAGTTAGGGATAGAACTATCATGGTCTGGTTGACTGCAGAAGGTTCCAGAGATGATCCGATCCTATAAGGGGAACCCTGTTTGTGTACTCCTGCTGTGGTTCCCCCTACGGCAGGGGCTTGGCGTTCCCCGGCACCGGGATTCGTGCACGGCATGGAGGAACTACCAGACAATCCCGTAGAATATGTGAGGATGACCTACAATACATACATAGCCCTAATGACTTTTGTATTTCTCTCTCAGCAGCGGAAAGTGGACCCCTCACCGATCCTATCTGCATGGGTTCCTCTGCTGGTGCTGGCTTGCTAGCGGTTGAAGAATAATCTGGGTGTAGTCGAACCCCTTTGCCTCTCTTCCTCTCGTGAGAACGTTCTTGGAGGCGGTAATCGATCTGCATGGTGAGGGTAATCATGTCTGCCAAATTTCCTGGCCGAGGAACTTTAGAGACTTCGTCCTTGAGTTCCTCCGAGAGGCCTCGTCGGAATAATGTGGGAAGTCTGTCATCAGGCCATCCCGTTTCGGAGGAGAACTGTTTAAATTGGGTGATATAAGACATGAGGTCTTTAGTCCCTTGTTTTAGATCAAGAAGCTTCTCCTGGGTGGCTACAGAGATTTCTTGCCGGCTAAACATTGATTTTAGACTGTTGGTAAAATCCGGATAGGAGTCAAGAATGGCATTGCCTGAGGTGACTAATTAGATGGCCCAAGCTAAGGCTGGTCCCGATAAGTGTGAAATTAGGACCCAACCTCGTCCTTATCAGTAGAAAAGAATCGGGACTTGAAGGTAAACTGAACGGTGCAACTGTCCAGAAATTCCTTCAGTTTGTGAGGATCCCCATCAAACTTGCCCGTATGCAAGGTAACTGGGGGGGTCTCTGAAAATGCTCGGGCGACCTGCTGTCTCAACTGAGCATTGTCTTGCTTGAGGGACTGCATTTCCAGAGACATAGTTTGCATTGCTGCCTTAAGCTGCTGCATTTGTTGCTCCATTGCCAATGCTGTCTGCCCACTCAATCCGGGGCGTCGCTAGCTGTCAGCTGTTAACTTCAGTAGCTGTTAACTTTGGTTGACTGTTATCAACTATTGATTATTATCAACTGTTATCAACTATTGATTCCTTGAAAACACTAACCTGATCAGACAGCAAATCCAGTGGAGACGGCAAATGCAGAAGATAAAGATCTCCCGGGTAATCCTGCCTCCCCCTCACTGGGAATGAAATGACCAGCGAGGGAAAGAGCACAACCTCCAGGGAAACCCTGTGGGGGGAAAAAACCCTGTGTGGACGCCAGCAGCAAGACTTCAGGAATGGGTCTTGAGGTAGATCGCAGTCCTCTGAGTTATGGAAGGCGGGATGGCTGTGGTGAGTACTCTATGGATGAGAGACAGAACAGGTAAGTATTCTGCAAGGAGAAGGTAAAGTAAAAGGAATAGGAAAGGAAGGCAAGCTAACACTTACTTACAGGTTAAAGTTCGTAAGCAGAATCAAATTGTTGTATGTCAGAGCACCTATGTCCAGAAGTTCTGGACGCAAAACAACCCTATGGAGAGAGAGAGGGTTTCTTTCTGAGGTTAGAGGATGAAGATCTAATATAGAACTATTGGCAGAAAGGAAAACTCACTTTCTTGAGAAAGGCAGGAACTTTACTATTCGCTATTTGGTTGAAGGATGGATACGAATCACCTGGTAGAATGCAAGTAGAGAATGGAAGCCGCTTTGGAGGCACGACAGAAAAAAGACACTGGTGGGAATGTCTAGAAATAGAAATAGTCAGATGGGAAAAATTAGAAGGTAGAATGTGCACACAGCAGTGGACGTAAGCTGAATCCCAGGAGCGAATTTACAGAGCACCGATAATCACAGTAGCGACGCATCGGAGTGCTGTTCTTCTGCCCAAATATGGAATCATGTGACCAGCTGGTAGCATCCCTTGTGAACGTGAAGTGACTGTACCGCTGCTGCCCGTATAGCACAAGAAATAGGTGGCCATATTGAACGTACCCATTCGTATTGATCCACATAACCGTCTGCGCTGCCAAAGAGACAAGCACCGGAATGGTGTAACATTAACCTTCTAGCACAGGAGACACAATGCACGATTGAAAGAAAGCAAATTGCTTTTCGGGTATTGTTTTCAGAAAGCACCACTTTAGTATTTCCCCCTGCAACACTCCCTCAAACCCCTGTTAACCAAATTTTGTGTGGGTAGCAAGGAGTGCTGTATACTAGGCAACAAACAGAATGAAAATCCTCCCTTGCATCCTTGAATGGGAGGCAAAATCAGATTGAAAACACTTGGAATTTAGCAAAATAACACTCAGAATTACTAAACAGTTATCTTACATGTGCGGTTGAATGAATGAGGTAGAAGTGATTGTGGCTGTGTCAAATAAGTGAGAACACTAGCAAACTAAAGGGCATAAAGTTCAGAAAATCGTTTTTGGAAGGAAAAACACAATGCAGTTAAATCACATGTGGAGACATTGCATTTGCTTAGTTTCACGGGTTAAAAATAGCTAAACGGCTTGGAAAACCAGGTAACCCTGGATGGATGACAGTATGAGATTCTTAAAGGGAAAGGAAACTGGGTTTTTAAAAGTGAAAGCAGTTGCACAGGGAAAATCGGGTTTTAAAAGGAAAATAACAAGTTTTACTGAGACCATATTTTTAATGGCTAGATGTTAAAAAAAGACACGGTATGTGAGGAGGTTACTTGCAATGGCAACCTATCCACGCCGCGTTCAGCTCTATATGGGAATTCATTAAATTATTCAAAATAGTACTAAGGACTTACACCAGGACTGAAATGAGTTGAAAAGATTGGCGCTAACACTTGGAAATAAACTCAGATTTTCCTAGGGACAGGATACACAGAGTATTCTGACAGATTTAAGGATTTACTGAGATATTTATAGGATTTCTATGGGATTGGACCTAATACAAGGTAACAAAGCAAGGGATGCAGTTTTTGGTTACTGGGGAAGAGAAAAACGTACTTATTTTTTATTTTTTTTAATTTGTATCTGGTTTAAACACAGTTAAACCTTTACAAAATTTTAGAATAAAAATGTTCACAGTGTTACAACGGAAAAAGAAAATAAGTTTGCAACATTATTCCAAATATAAAACTCATTAATCATATTATGGACCATAAAAAATAAGAAAGAAGATCATACCACATTTCCATCTTTCAGACTTCGTAAATAACAGTCGAAGATCAAAGAAGAAGAAAAGAAAGGCCTTGTTTGTCCTTTAGTGAGTAATTAAATTTCCAGCGTAAATTTTAGAATTGTTAATTTGTTCTTTCTAGGGTAGCCAAACCACACACTTCTACTAGGAAGGTGACCACTGCTAGCTTTAGTGTGTTTGACTTTCCGTGTAGCATGTACCACCATATTAATTCAGTGTGGACCCTAGAAGGATCATGGACATATTTTCCAAACACGTGTAACCTCTGTTGCACTATCATTGAGCAGTTTAGGAGAAGATGTTCAAGTGATTCTGTCGTGTCAGCACAACGACAAAAGCGGCAGGGAATTTTTAGGCTCATGGCAGATCTGATCTCGAGAATTTCCCCAGTAGAGAGCACATTGAAGTGGAAGCGTAAGTAGATTGCTCTCCTTACCGGGTCAGGGAATTTGGTTAAATAGGATTCCAGAGTGCCTAGCTTTTTCCCCTCAGTGACCAGTTGTTTATAGATCTTTGAGGTGGCCACTTTTTCCGTAGTAGTGGCCCAATCTGACGACTGTAGCCGTTTTTTCACTTCCATTGGATTAGTGATTAGCATTTCATGAGAGACATCTATGGTATTGAGAAGGTTTACACAGTATTTTTGTAAATTTAGCATCCATACTGAATCACTGGATCCCCCTCTTAGTCTACCGCCCAATAATGTATAAAGGGAATTATTTTTAGATATCATTAGGTTCCGATATAAAGCCATTTTTTTTTCCATTTTACTCTCATGGTTAATGAAATAAGGCCTAATTCGTAGCGAATTGCAGGTATCGGAACACAATGGGGCAGATAAAAGATAATTTTTTGCCAGATCTTTGATTCCATTTTCTGGACCAAACAATATATTTCAAACGGTAAGATTTCCATGCTGTATATCAGTTTCGGAACAATTTTCAAGTTGTAAAACCTAATCAGAGGAGTGATAGAGAATTTACAAAATTTACCTGAGATCTTTCTCATTTGGAGGATGAGCTTATCTGTTTTCTCCAGGTAGAAATTCGAATAAGAGTATATTGAAATGCTTCCAAATATAGGGAACACCAGATAACAGAGTGAACTTACTTTTGCTAGCAGACATGTATTTATTCGCCATTTAAATTTTATAGTTCTCTTCCTGGAGGTAAAGGATATGATGACAGACTTCTTTTCATTTATCACCAGTTCATTTTCTTGTGCATATATAGAAAGGGCCCTAAGTTTTCGCTGTCAACCCACTGGGGTACTATCGACCAAAAGCAGGTCATCCGCATAGGCATTCCAACATATTTTAATGCCCTCAATTTGCGGAGAGACCAGGGAAAAATGTGTGAGAGGGAGATCAGCATCAGTGGTGTAAAGATTGAGAGTAGTGGGGGCAAATAGACACCCTTGTCTGAGGCCATTCTTAGTGTGAATTATTTGGGAAAGATCATCCGACATATTTAATCTTACTTGAATTGCTGAGTCTTCATGGAGATTAATAAGAATTGTCAGCAGATGTGACGGCAGCTCCATTTGGGATAATTTAGTCCACAGTCTCACCCTGTCCACCTGTCAAAGGCGAGCGACAGGTCTACTGAAGCCAGGTATATAGGTGTTGCCATTTTTTAACAAGCCTTTTCTAACAGTAAACAAATAATCAGCTCGCCTATTTCAGTTCCCATCCCTTTACGGAAACCGAACTGCTGGGGGGGTAAGATATTGTTTTGGTTCGCCCATTCCTCAATTCTCTGTAGTACTAGACTTGCAAAGATCTTGGAATCAGCATCCATAATTGAAATCGGGCGATAGTTTGTCGGACAGGTTCTGTCCCCTCTTTTATATATAGGCACAATGTAGGATAATCTCCATGATTGGGGAATTGTCCTGGTCTGTATAATGGAATTAAAGAGTATAAACAGTGATTTTGCCCAATGTTCCGGTTTTTTTTTCAAGGTGTTATTTGTCAGGCCATTTGGGCCGGCCGCTCTTGAGTTGTTCGACCTCTTAATCTGGGCTTCAATATTATTAATCGTAAAATCGAAACCCCAAGACCCCTCTTTTATAAGTAAGAGTTCATACGTCATGGCCATTTTCCCTTTGTATAGGGTTGACAAATGTTTTCCCCAGGTATCCGACTGTACATTAACAGATTGGAGTACTACCTGCCTTTTTTCAAGCGCATTTATTAATCCCCAAAATTCCCGACCTGATGTTCCCTTTAGGACTGCTAACATAGCAATATTATCATTATTTTGCAGTACACACTTATGATTTTTCATCCAATTTTTTTTATTTTGTTTAATTTGTGTAATTTTCCTCTTTTTTACTATCTCAGTCAAGTTGGTTCTCAGGATAGATCTTATTTGTCGATTTGCAAAGTTTTTTTTTTGGCTTACCAGCGGATCATACATATGTGAATGTGTTGGTTTCAAAGAGCCGTATTTATTAGGTTTAACTGATCTCCCTATCAGATTTTTGATAAGGTCAGTAAAATACAAGGCCGAATAACACTGTGTTTTGGCAAACTTACAAAGAGCCTTGAATGGGGTAGTTTGGACAGCAAACCAGGGTTCTGGACAGTGAGGCAAGATCTGGTCTCCTGGGGTGGCATGCTCTCCTGGGGTGGGACAGCTGGGCTAGTCTGGTCACTGGGGATAGCAAGGTGCATCTTCTGTGTAGACAGGTTGCGGGGCAAAGCCAGTCCGGTCACAGGATACTCCCAAAATGGGTACCACAGCCTTTGCCCTTTCCTCCCTGAATTATAGGGATTTTTAGTAGGGTTTTAATTCTGGATCAGTGGTTCTGCCTGGATAGGGTCAGCTAGGTCTGGCCTGGCTTCTGGAATCTTGAATAGTGAATGTGGAATGCCTGGATTTCTGGATGTTGATTTATGGATGCTGGATTTTCTTGAATGTCTGTCTGTTTTCTGCAATCTTTTTGTCTGGAATCTGTCTGTCCCCACCTTTGAATGGCTCCCCCTTTATAGGCCAGATGACATCAGAGTATTTTTACTATGTGGGCTGAACTAAGCTAAACATACCTCTGAATCAGATAGGTCAAGCTGTAATGTCGCCTCCTCCCTAGAAGCAGATTGGACTGAAGGAGGTGACTCAGTTTTTAGGGTGGGTGTTTTATGATGTACTTTTGTTTCACCAAGTTACTTTTGCCAAAATAAGTAATGGAGCAAAACACTTATTTTTACACATGTCATCAGCAGGAAATTAAGTATGCAGACTCCATATTTAACAAGAAACATGCTGATCCAACTCCCAAGACGGTGCAATGCTGTTTAGTCATTCTGGCAATCTTTCGCCATTTCCCTGGAAAATATCCTGCCTAAAATTCTACAATCGTGTATGTCTATACATATTATCACTGGGCATGTTATCATTAATTTACAAAACCGTACCTTGTACGCGTTTCCCAGAAATGACATTTTCCTGGCGTTTGCTTAGCCAACATGGTAGAAAAACCTACAATGTCTTATTTTAATGGGCCAAGAATTACATTTAGACGGTCATAATTTCACATTGCTGTTTCTTTTGATTATTGAAATAAATGTTATGATCTGAATAGCCTCTGAAATCAACTGGGCTGGCTTTGTTTCACAAATATGGGCAGTCTTTCCCACCCCCAGCCACATGTCAGGCTCTGGTCAGCTTAGCCCAGGGTTGCCATGGATTCGCCTTTGATCTTAGTCAGTTGAAGCTAAGGGGAGGTGTCACCAGGAATGTACACCTCTGTGCCAGGGCAGTCCATTGTGTCATGCAGAAGCAATGCCCGCTCCATCTGACGAGGGTGTTAGATTCTCCACCTTGGCCCATTCATAGTTTGTGGAGGTGATTCCTGCCCAGGGAGGTCTAGTGCCTTGAAATTTCCTGGCCAAGCCCCATTATTCTGATGTTTTCAAACACGTTATTTTCCTTTTTTTCTCATTTTCTTTCACAAAACCCAGTCTTTTTGGAAATAAATATGCATATTTTTACAGCAAACCCCCATCTCCCATCATATTTCTCTGGAAGCACAGGGCATAATTTTAACATTTCACTTTAAAAAGAAATGTTCTTGCTTGGCAAAAGCACTATTTCACACGTGGGTTAATTCTTCTTGGATGTCACTTTTACCGATGTGATTTTTCCGAGCATCCATATTCTGAACCCTTCCATAGCCCTAGTCAATTTCTAATACACAGGAATCTGTTCAAGTAAAGGGTTCTTTGAAACTGACATCAAGCACAATGAGAAGGAAGCTTTTGAGAAGAGTTTGGACTGTGTTAGATTGTTGCAAACGTAAAACGTTTGCCATATGGCCTGGCGTGAGTTTCTCTGCTAGGCCACAGATTTCATTTGACATAAAATGCCTTTCAGAGAGGAATGCCCTCCTTTACTGATGTGTAGCCTGAAGATAGAGGGGCATGAAAGTATCTGATCTGGAGCCAAATTGTGTAATCTTGAAGGATGAAAAATGGAACCAGTGCAAATCCATTTAAAACGCAGAACATTTCCTTTTTTTCAGTTGGAAGTTTTACGCTGGCCGCATAGCAGCGCTGCCTTTGAATTCTTTTCTTTGGTGCAAATAAAGAAAATAACTTGCAGAAATTCTCGGGGTGTTCTATGTTTCATCTCGCCCCAGATTTGCCTGGCAAAGACAGCGCAGCCATCATTTTTGTAGCTGCAAAAGGCAGTTTTGATGCAAGGGAATATCGCTCGGCAGAGCCAGCGCTGCCATTCTACTTGTAACTGCTGAAATGCTGTTTGGTGATGCAAATGTACCCCACACTGTGTCCTGGCTTTCTGTCCAATCAGCCACAGCATCCGCCCTCCCACCTGCACTTTCCTTCTGTCCCTCACAGGCCTGTGATGTCCTCTTAATGGTGGGTGACCTCCCTCCTATCTGGTGGTCACTGCCCAAAACTTACCTGTTGCCTTTGCTACTGGCTCTCTGCCACTTCCCCACTTTGCAGGACCTTCTAGCACTTACCCACGTTCCATATCCCCTCTCTCTCTGCACTTGCATGCTTCGAATGTCACAAAGCCTAGTAGGACCCTTTTTGTCATTTGCTTTTCATTGTTATTTTATTCCATTGTATTGTATTGTTCCCCTATTCCCTTCCCTTTTGCCTTGTGGGTGCTGCGAAACACAATTTTTGCTGTATAAGCGCCTTACAAATTCCCAATAAATAAATAAATAAACTCTCTTGCTACAGGTATATTTACACAATAATTAACTTTAAACATGGGCCAATGAAAATCCATATCTGTTTGTAATATTTTGGTATACGTGTTTGACTACTTGTGCATTTTAAGTGCAGGTCAATAATAAAACATTATTAAAATTGCAATGATTTAATGTTGTTGAGGAGCGTGGGGGAGCAGTAGAAGAGCAACATGGAGGGGCAGCGTGTATTCTGGTGCTTCACCCGGGGCACAATATTGTCTAGAAACTGCCCTATCATCACAAATGACCCCAGTGTACAAATATATATATATATCTATCTATAGATATATATATTTGTTTATTTAACGTGCTTAATACACAGAGGTTTCCAGCACGGACGCGGGGATCGAACATGTGTTGCTCCACATCGTCTTTCTTCCAAGACAGGCACCTTGCCCGTCAGAAGGCATTTAACAGATACATTAAATCGTTCGTCTAGGGCACGGTGTCCAGATGCCATGGCGTCATTTGGTAACCTTATGATATGATCACCCCTTTACTTTCTCTGGGAACTAAAATGGTGGTTTTCAAAGTATGGCACCCTGTGTGAAGGCAGCAGCCTGAAGCACATATGCAAACGATGAGACATATCCTGGAGGCCGCCGTCCCAGTTTAGAGGAGGATTAATCCCATTAATTGCTTATAAAACGGCTGGTAGTGATTGTACAAATGAGTAAACACACAGAGAGAAGTGTAATCACACGGGCATGGCAAATTGGATTCGGGCCCTCAATGAAGCATTCTGTCTCATTCTAGCAATTTTATTATCACTGTAACTGGAACAAATCACTTTATTAAGCACCCGGGGCTTCCGTGAAAGAAGGCCTGCCCGGGGGCCGCATTGTAAAGCTTTGAAACACAGATCCGGCAATTACACTTGTCAGGGGATTACTTGAAGCAATTCAGCTAATGGCTCGTGACAGGCAGCGCTTGAAAATGTCCATGCAAGCATTTCAGCGTGAGATATGGATGCGAGACGATGTGCGAGCAGGGGCCGTGGTAGCCACTTGCTGTCTTGACTGATCATAAGGACTGACTTAGCAGAGGATCCGAAGGCATAGCAACTTTAACAGCGTCAGTCCACACTCTATTCTAATACATCCCGTTTTCCGTGTGTGGTCTCTGTCCCAAAACTCCTCACTGTTCACTTGACTCCCCAAAATATTCGCAGTTCAGTAGAGCTTCACTTTAAATAATTTTATCACACATACACCACAACAATGGGCGGTCAGAGAGAATATGATGAAACAATGCAAACATGCAAAAACGAGATGGCATAAAATCTTACATCACCTCTGAATATGTCATTGTAAACCTACTGCTTAGACCCTACGGTACCGGTAAACAGCATGTACAATCTCAACAGGATGCAACAAACGCAATGTGAGTGAAGGAAGAAAGGAACCCTGCTGTACACCGAGCGTGGATTCTCCCACAAACTAAAACTCTTTTCTCCTACTTATTTAAAAATGGGCAGTACCTAGGTCCTTCTGATAATCATTTATTTTCGGGACAGCCAACACAGCACAAGAGAAACACCCAAAACAACCGAAACCTAATGCACTGAAACCTGGCTCCCCAACAAAATAAAGCATTTGAAAACAAACCACCATAGAAGAAGACAATCCTGACCAGACCAACCACCACACGGAAGGGCAAGGACTACTAACATCACTAAAACGTTCCAATATCCTACATACTCACCGTCAAACACCAAACAAAACATGCACACGTCTACCGCAGCAGAAACCTACAACCACCACAAATGTACACAATCAGCAACACCCTACTAAACACAACACAGCAGAGAAAATTAAAGCAATTAAACACAAATCGACCCACACACGCTCATCCAACAAACACCACCCAACCCTTACAAACTAAAAAACAAAGCTAGCACACAATGACCATTTCTTCCAAACTGAAGCTATCAACAGCACCTCAAAGCTCTCTAGCGCATTCTCTCTCTATACCACTAACCAAGCCCTCCCAGCCCTCCTTCCTTTTCAGATCTGCTAGAGCACCTGGAGACCATGAAAATGCCAGCAGTAAATGGTATTAATCACAATAACATAACATACTAAAACCCATTTGGGACTGTACCTGGTGTGCATTTGTAGCTTTGCTCTGCTTTGACCTATGATCAACTTTGGACGGTAATGTTGGAATGCTGAGGATCTGCTTACAACAACAGGCTATTTGGCAGTACAGTACTTGTCCTCACTGTTAGGGAGAATTCTCATGTATGGCTAATTTCCCTCACCTAGTGAGTCCCTCAGCAGCTTTGCTGGATTTATGGGATTTTTTTTCCCACCTTGTAAGAGTGTAAGCCTTTTTTTCCCCACGCTTACATTTGTTTTGCCATGTATATTTCTACTTTCTGTGTAATCTTGGGCTCTGGAGCCACACCACTCCATGAGCCCCACTTTTTGTGTGTGTTACACAGCACCTTCAGTGCAGTGACATCGGGTTGTCTTCAAGACTTTCCCCTGACTCCATTTTTCTGGGGCTGACTACTGTCCCCCAGAAACATGTAAAGTTGCCATTAACTTTATGTAGTCTCTTTAGACTGCAGACCCAGTACATCCCATCTTACATGGAGTATTGGAAAGGGTTAGTTACTACCCCTTTTTGTCTGTGCCTCTTGGAGCCTTGTTTCGCTCCCTTAATTTAAGACTTGGCTGGTGGCAGTGGTGTCTACCGTAACTTTTCTACCGCGATTATAGTATATAAACGTGGTACTGTTTTAGGCTATTGTATTAGCCTCGAACATAAACCCGCTTGACCAAATACATTTTATTTTGGCTCCGGTTGGGTTAAGTCGCCATTTCTTTTTGTTAAAGTCCTTCTTGTGTTTTACTTTTTGCGCCAAACCAGGTTTGCCTTCTTTGTTCGCCGTCCTTTGGCAGGTTTCGGCCCAGAAGCCCTCCTTTGGTGTCTGGGTGTATAGAAGGGCTGAATGTGAGGGAGGAGTTTAGTAAACCCTGCACAGGGTCTCCTTGGAGACCCAGGTCGCACTTTGTGTCCATTGGCTGAGGTGGTTGTCTGGGCCGGACAATCCCCCTGCTGGGTGAGTGACAGCCAGGCTGTGTGAATGGGGGATTTTGGCATAAACGGCAGGACTCTTGGGCTGGAAGTCAGAGTCACCACTGCAACTGCAATAACCAAAGAGAAGCAGAGAAGAAGATGGCTGCTGCAACTCCCGAATCCCGGTGAAGCCCTGCTGCAGTCCTGAGCTATCTACCCTTCAACGACAGAGAAAATCCAGTCTGGAGTCTTCTTCCCTTGAGCCTGGTGGGACCATCCAGCTCACCTTCAACAGCCAGAGAATCCTCTTCTGGGTCAAAAGCGCTGCACATAGAGCTGTAGTGTTCCGGATAGCCATCAGAAGAGCCCCCTCCTGTTTTAATGCAGCGCACCTTTTATTCACTGTTGCTTCGCTGCCTCTGGCTTCATCCCTGGGTAGTGCAGATCGCTCCAGACGTCCTCCTTCTTGTCCCCATGACTGAAAGTACAGGAACCCTGAGTCTGCAGGAACTACCAGGAACAACTGCCGTAGCACCAGCTTTCTTCATATGAATAAGGTACTGTGTCTGTTTGGTCGTTCTCTCCATCCGACCTTGAGGCATCGGGGTGAATCCTTTTCCTTTCTGAAGGCTTGTCCTTTCTTCCTTCCCTCTTATAACTTTTGCTTCCCTTTGACAATATCCAAGTACTCCTGAAAATAGTTAATCATGAACTATTCTAACCGTGTGATCCTCGACAACATGATTTCTGTTCCATTTGACACTGGTGCAGGCCTATTGACTTTTATCTACCTTTTAGAAAGAATCCTCTGTTTCTATTTGCCTTGACAAAAGTATTGTCTATGTTTTCTATCCCCTATTCCCTTGTTTTAATTCTTGGTGCTAAGTGTGTTGCCTCCGGTGTATTTCGTCCCGCGGGTACGCTTTATTTTCGTAACACCGAACTGTCATTGCTGTCAAAAAGTGATCACGTCTTAACCCCCGGTAACAACTTTCTTTTTCGAAACACCAGCCTGTCAAAGTTTAATGTACTTATCTTGAATTGACCTAACCAAGAGGAATTGGTTGTGTGTTGTATATTTTAAGTGTGGTTTTATTTAATAGAAGTGAAGTGTTTTGTGAACAGATGGTTTAAAAATAAATGTACTTATATTTTTTAACCAGAAACCTTGAGTCAGTGTTTGTTTGAGTCACAGCAATTGTAGTCCTTTGTGTAATCTTTACTACTGCTCATTTGCTCTTGAGATAAGTCTGGCTGCTCAGCCATTGCTATCACTTTACTGTGTAGTACAGGCTTGTACCAAAGGTGAAATTGTACTGCCACTTATAGTCTAAATTGTGTGCATTGGTCCCTAGGGCACTGCATATGATTCTGCCTAACACTCACCATTTGGAATACTGCCAACAAAGGATGCATCCTTTACCCCCCCTCCCTCCAATGGAACCCCTCCACCCTTGCCACAATGTGGTCCTAGACGCAAACTCTACTGCACATGTGCGTGGCTTTGGCCTTGTGAGGTAACACACCGGAGCTCATTTTGCTCATTAACATAATTTGACTGCTGGGAGCCGTATGTTTACACTGTAGTGTAAGCGGCTCCCCACTGGCAAATTTTCGTCATATTCACTGCAGGGCTGAAATGTAAAGGGCAAAAGAGGGCATACTGGCTTGTATGCCACCTTTTACCCTTCACATTTGCAATCTGCAGTGCAAAGTGAATAATTTATGTTTACAAACTCTGCACGCCATGCTCGCATGGCAAGCAGTGCTCACAAACGAATTGGAACCCTCCCTGACATTCTCGCACCTCGGGAAGGTTTAATTTTAACTGGGAACCCTGCTTACCATGCATACATGGTAAGCAGTGTGGGAGGGTTTAATTCCAACTGGGAACACTGCTTACCATGAATGGTAAGCAGTGTTCCCAGTTGGAATGTAAGCCTACCCAACATGCCAGCATGTCGGGAAAGGCTTGATTTCAATTGTACAAGTTCCCTGTCATGCTTGCATGGCAGGCAGCGGGTACGTGGGTACAATGGATCCTAAGAGTCTACCTGCCTTATGCTGGTGCATAAAGCAGACAGACCCCATTGGGATCTCCAGCATTCGCGCTGCATGAAAATCCATGCCGGTGCAGATACTGGAGTGTTTGTATGGCAGAGAGTAAGGGAGGCAGCGGAAACACAAGTTGCGTTCCACCCTTCCTCTCTGCCATACAAATGATTGAAAAAGAGCTGTGGTGTGAATGCAAAGCGTTAAAGCCTTACGAACGGCTTTTACTCCTTGCATTCACATTACAGCTCAATGGAAAATGAGCCCCACGGTGCTCAAACTCATATATATCCTTGCATGGTCTTCACCAGCCATGTGGTGGTAATGAAGTTGTGTTGGGTGCTTGTCTCCTAATGAGATGCAGTCTTGAGATCTGGGTTCAAATCCCACTTCGTCTAAGACCTTTTGATATTTTGTCATTGTTTTCTGCCCATTGACAAGTACAGGGGTACAAAAACATAGACAATATAGGGTTCAAGCTTATGTACGCTTGGGGCCACAATTAGCCTCAGTTGTGACCAAAGAGATATTCCACAGCTTATGCATATAGAACAAAAGCACATATTTAAAAAAAAACTCCTTTATTAAAGTATATGCAGAATTGTGGGTTGTTTTGGGATATTAGTACCCAGCGAGGGTCAATCAGAATGTAATCGGCAGGGATTCCTTTCCTTTGTTCCAGGCGGGGGCGTGGCAGCCCCTCAGCCAATGAGGAGTCTCAAAACGGGGCAATCGCTGCTCCAAGCCTCCACACGGCTGGAGGCTGCCATCCTTCCCTGCCAGGGATTCAGTTAAGTATATTCTTTCTTCCTCCCCCGTCCCCTGCAAACAATCCCCTATCAGCCCTCCCAACCCCACGTACCATCTTTTTTCTCCTTTTTTGGGATGAAGGCTCTGGCAACACTTCTGTCCCCAGCGCGTCCGCTCCCGATGGCCGCCATGGAAAGAGAAAACTGACTCTGTTTTCCCTTCCCAGGGGCCATTTTCTTTGGACATTTTATTTTTCCTGCTATTTGTACGCCGGTCTTGCGGGCCGGGGTTCTAACAGCAATACGCCCCTCACCGCTGGGGCATTACTGAGTCAGGTAAGGCCCTGGCACCTTCGTTAAGGCCCTCATTTCGCTCAGGCCTATAACTATAGTCCCGTGGCATTATCTCACTCGGTAATGCCCCCGTGGCTCTGGGTTTGTTGCTTAAATAGCAACTTCATTTTATGTTGCTTAAATCATTACAGTTATTAATATGATTTATTGAAATGTGTGCTGGGATTTTTGTCAGCCTTTTTTAATTTATTTTCTTTGTGCTTGGGTTGAGGGATTTCAGTAAAAGCAGCCCATTTGAGCCCCCAATATACATCTGAATATTCTAATCACATCTCTTTATTAAAATGTGTGCTACTTTTCGGTCTGCCTTCTTTTTCAGTGCCTTTTTTTGAATTTTGGGGTAGGTTGCTTTGGGACAGGCACGCAACGCCATTGAGCTAAACGGCCTTCAGTCCCCCTTACCTCCGAAATGTCAGCTGAGGGGAAGGCCTTCCGCATGGAGCTTTTTGTTAGTCACAGAGGGGAGAGAAGACGTTCCTTAAACTGGCAGCTTTAAAGTGTTACTGGGCCTCATTCCGAGTCCGGCGGTAATGGAAAAACAATGGCGGTAAAGTAATACCGCCATCCTTTTCCGCCGTGGACTATTCCGACCCATAACACCGCAATTACCGCCGCCGTAAAGTACGACGGCGTAAATAGCGTGCCAGTGTCGCGCGCCCGAGACACCACGTCGGAAATAACGCTAAGGCGTTAACCAGTGCTGATCCCAAGTAAAGCGGACACAGTAAAAACGGGCTCCACAAGGGCGCAAAGTACCTTAACGCCATGGCGTAATTACCGGCATCGCAGAGAAGGTGTTAACAACCCTGAACAGTGCCAGAAAGAGGAACAGGTGCACCCAATCAGCACAGGTGGAGTCCATAGAGTCAGGCACAGCACAAAAGGAGCACACCCACACACCACACCCCCTCCCACACCAAGATGATACCAATTCTCGCAGCATTCATGGAGCTGGAGGCCCTGCTTGCAAGGCAGCAACTACGACAACATCAACAACAGCAACTACAGCAACCACAGCCCCCACCACAGAGGATACACAGGAGGAGAAGGAGGCAGAGACAGGCCCAGCATGCCCTACCGGTGCAGCCACCATTACCACGCCGTCAGCCCCCAATTCCACGCATCAGACCCACCCCCTTCAACCTCACACCAGAGCAGATACACACCCTGTACCGCCTTGACCGGGACACCATAACCACCATAGTGGCCCTGATACATAACGACATAGTGAGCCTAATAGAAATCAGCACTGCCATCCCCCCTCTACTAAAGGTAGTGTCTGTGCTCCACTTCCTTGCCACAGGGACCTACCAGCATACAGTGGGGCACATGCATGGCATTTCACAGCCCATATTTTCCCGGATACTCAACCAAGTGCTCGATGCCCTCCTCAAGCACAGAAGGGACTACATATGCCTCCCCGGACTCCCCAGGAGACATATGATACCAAAGCTGCCTTCCATGCACTTGCAGGCATGCCAAATTGCATAGGTGCCATCGACTGCACCCACGTAGAATTGGTGGTTCCCCATGCCATGGAGGTGCCGTATCGCAACCGCAAGCAATATCACTCCATCAACGTCCAGATGGTGTGTAATGCCAGTAAAGCCATCACACAATGCAATGCCCGATACCCCGGATCAACTCATGACTCCTTGGTCCTGCGGAACTCTACACTACCACGCTACATGGAGCGACATGCTAAACGACGTACCTGGCTGCTTGGTGAGTAACCGGAATGGGCCACGGCAGTCCATTGGGGCTGTGAGTAGGCTGTCAGCATACTCCACCCGGGTGGTAAAGGGGGGGTAGAGAGATGCATACGGGTGGGACAGTCAACGCCATTGTACGATGTAATGGGGTGACTGTATCCTGGGACATGTGTGCATGGCCAGTGAACACCTGCTGCAATGTCAGATTAGCACAGTTCTCCACCATGATTGCACGAACACTTACCTTCATTCCACTCTCATGCAGGTGATGCTGGCTACCCATTGAAGCCGTGGCTCATGACCCCGGTCCGCAACCCACAAAACAGGCACGAGGAGGACTACAATAGATCTCATACCCGTACACGGGTGGTGATAGAGCAGACCTTCGGCCTTTTGAAGGCACGATTTCGTTGCCTCAGCCGGTCAGGTGGGGCCCTCATCTACAGCCACGAGAAGGTGGCCAAGATCACCATGGCATGTGCAATGCTGCACAACATGTGCATCCATCGGAACGTGCCACTGCCCCCTGACGTGGGTCTGCTACCACCAGATGAGGAGGAGGAGGAGGAGGAGGAGGAAGGAATGGCAGGACAGCATCACGGGGCCGATGCACAGGAGGGACGTCACGTGCGACAAGCATTGATTGACCAATATTTCTGAGTCACAAGTCAGCTGAGGGGGTGAGGATGACAGGACATTGGGCACTGGGTGTGGGGATACATGTACTACATGCACTGTGAGACATTAAAAGACACATGCACAATGATCAATGTCCACTCTGTTTTCCAGGATAGACCAGACTGTGTATTGTATAATCATGTGAAAACGTGTACAAATAATCCTCCACCCTCACCCCCCTCCCCCTCAACTCCCACGCACACCCTCCCCCCCTCCCCCCCCAACTCCCACACACACCCTCACCCCCCTCCCCCCCAACTCCCACGCACACCCTCACCCCCCTCCCCCCCAACTCCCACGCACACCCTCACCCCCCTCACCCTCCCCCCACAACAGCCCCACAATGGTCCCATCAATACTACATAGGCCACATGTGTGTGGCTTCATAGTCAATGGGCACTCCCCGAGCCTGGGGTATCATTTTCGCATTGTGCGTTGTGACCTGCGGACCGGGCTGGTCTGCGTGGAGGAGCACTGGGAGGGTGGTTCCTCCTGCTGGGGCTGAGGTCTGGGGGTTGCTGCCTCCAGGGCATCAGCAATCCTGCCGAGCACCTCACAGAGCCGGTTTGTGCATGTAGTGATGACCTCGCCCAGAGCCTGCAGGTCATTGTGATGCACCAACCCTGATTCCCGGTTGTCCCGGAGAAACTCCTCTATCATGGCCGTGAGGTTCTGGGAGTGCACAGCTTCTGCGGCCGATGTGGGGGATGTGGTTGGCAGGCTCGGTATTGGGCCTGCAGGCCTCTCAGGTGTTTCGGCAGGGGAAGTGGGCTGATGTGAGACAGGTGTTACCCCTTCGCCTGTGAGACCTGGGCCATCACTCGACCCGGAGTCGCTGTGTGCAACCTGGCTGTACGATGGTGACTCAGGGCTGTAGTCATTGGTCTCCTCCACGTTGACCACGGAATAGGATGTGGGGCTGTCTGGCACACTAAGGAGGCACATGGCAGCATTCTCCCCTGACATGCTGGATTCCTCAGGGTGCAGCGTGGGGCATGTTTCCGGCAGAACTGCAGGCATGTCCAGGTGCGCGGGTGGGGGTTGTGTACCCTCCATGGGGGTTGCTGGAGCAGGTGGTGTAGTATGGGCCTTATGTCTGCCAGCAGGTATGCGCTGTACCCTGCCCCTGTCCCGGGAGGTACTTGGCCGGAAGCCTTCCTGCTCCTCACTTTCATGACCGCTACCTGTGGGGGGCAAGAGAGAGACAGCATGAGCAATGATCTGGGGGTCATCATGACTTCAAGCCTATGGTAACACATTGGGAGAGCAGCGTCTTGGTGATCTTTTGGTCGGTGAGTGAACTTGGCTTGGATGGTAAAAGCATACTGTTGGCGGGGTCAATCATGTTGGCGGAGTACTGTGCTGAGTGACATTGACCAGCTTTCTGTGTGGCATGGCCAATATGGGTGTCAGCCTTGCACCTGACATCATCCTGGGTCCCACTTGTTACGACATGGTTGCAGGGGGGGGGGTCTACGAAGCAAACATGATGTGACTCTTTGGCCGGCCCTTTGCGGTGAATTACATTAGGGATGCATGTACTGTTTGGACTCATGACACTCACCTGCATCAGCGGATGAGGGATCACCGCAATCCATTTCGCCAACACCTTCGATGGCTTCTGTGCCCATCATCTCCGCACATGTTTCCTCCCAGGGCATCATTTTAATGGGTGAGCCTGGGCCTCCTCCTGTCTCCAGGGCCTGCTGACGGTTTGCTGACAGGATGGCCTGCACCCTGAGACGGAGGTCATCCCAGCGTTTGCGGCAATGCGTTGTGCTGCGGGGGGTGTTCCCAATGGCGCTCACCCTCTGTGCGACCAACTCCCATATCTCCTTCTTTCTGAGGATGGTGGGCCTACGCATGTCGCTGCAGAATACGATATCTGCATGTTCATGCAGAGTGTCGACCAGGACCTGTAACTCATCCTGGGTGAATTTTTCTTTAAGGATGCGCGCAGCGCCCTTTTTCAGAACTTTAGGCATGATGCTGTTCTCTGTAGTATATTTGGTCGATCTGAGTCCTGTATGGAGTCCTGTATGTCCTGTATGGAGAGGATTGCAATGGATTGTGATTTTAAATATGGCCGCCGTGATGCTTCCCGTTCCTGTGCGATGACGTTATTTCCGTTTCCGGTATTTAACGGTGGCCGTAATTTACGGTTAGCGTAAATTACGGTCTCCGCTAATTACGGATTCCATCGAAGGCGATGGTGTTAAATACGTCTAGGTTTATGGCGGTAAGGGGTTTGACGGGACCTTTTGCGCTATGCCGCAAGGGAGTTTACCGGCATGGCGGAATACTCGTGCACGCGAAGTCGGAATATGGTGGAAATAGCGCCTTCCAACCACATCGTACATGGTATTTACGCCATGGCGGTAATTAGTGTTACTTACCGCCATACTCGGAATGAGGCCCACTGTGTTCGTGCACACACATTTATTTGCACAAACTTAAAGATGCTTTTTTCAAGAAAGGCTTCCCTCACCTCCCTCGCTACCAAAAATCAAATGCCTTCATCAGCCCCCTCCCCACACATGCAAGCCAACATTTAACGATGTAATATGTTCTTTCACAAACCCGAGGGGCGGGAGTTGATGTGCACACTTGCTTTTTGTTACGCAGAGAGGTGGGGAAGCCTTTTCTGAAATTAGCAAGGCGTTGCATGTTGGCTCATTATTTATGTATGCATGTGTGCAAGGAGTGTGTATGTAATGTAGGTGTGAGTGTGTGTGAATGAGCGTATGATGTATGGGGGCTGGGTGTGCATGTAAATGTGCAAGTTTGTGGTTAATGGGATGTTTAAATCAGTGAGTGGAAGTGTAATTGTGTGTGTGTGTGTGCCCGCTTAGGTGTAATGCGGGGCCACTCACATTTGATACTTGGGCCCCATGCCACACAACACTTGGGGTAGAACAGAGGGGGGTGGAGCATCCACGTTTTCCCCATCCACTTTCTGAAGTGGCCCCTCCCATCACCAGTTAGCCCCCGCCCCTGTCCGAAATGTAGGTTTTGTTGCACCCCTGCTTTGGGATGAGGGCACCTCATGGATATGGAGATGGTAACTTGTGCAGAGTGCTCAATCCCACCTCCGACCTCTTGCAAAGATGTTTGCACCTTTTTATTTGGCCGATTCCTATCACCCTAGGGTGGAAAATGCCTATAGGCCGTGATTAAAATGTCAAAAAATGATCGCTGTACTTAATGTGGTACTCAAAGAAACAATTACACTTTACACTTTTACATGCCTTTGGTATCCCTCCGGATCCCATCCTACCCCATTTTGAGAATAATCATAAAGTGATTGCATCTGCCGTACCCGCAATACCTAAAATCATTGTTCAACATATGTACGCTAAGATAAGTGAGCTTTTTGCTGATGGGCATTCCATTACCAAAATCCAGCAATGGCTCGTCACTGTCGGGATTTACATCAGGCAGTCTGCGATCAACTATTGTACTAGTTGGAGAGAGCATTGACAGAAGAGGACAATTAAGTATCAGGAGGAGTAAGTGTTGTACTGCATACTGTAGGTTGGGGTGCCCATGCATGGCAAACATCCACTTTTGCACAGCAGAGGTGTAGACTTTAAATGTGTGCGTTCTCCTCTCATAATCTCAATAAAGTACCTGCTTTTGAGCAAATATTTCTCCAGCACATCATGTTTTTCCTGTATGTTAGACCCCTGTGTAAAATGATTGATGCTATGATTAAGGAAGATGACGAGCGAACGGTGACCCACCTCAGATCCCTGCTGTTCTCTCATAACAGGATCAAAGTTATGGACAGAGTCATCCACCATGCTCAGTGAGCTCTCAGTTGGAAATGTTAATCTGCATCATTAGTTACACTTTACAGTTGCGCTGGAATGAGGGGTGGGCTGTGCAGGGGCCAGTAAGCTCAGGCAATGAACTCACACTACGCCACCTCTAGGAATGTCATGATGCCTACCCCCGGAGCACCAGGCCAGGCCCAGCACCCCCGGGAGCAGGCATCATGCCCCCGGGTAAAAGCCCAGCGGCCCCTTTTAGGGGCTCTTTGGACTCTGTCCTGGCGCCTTTGGCGCCAGGCTCATGTTGGACATCAGTCCTGGCGCCATAGGCGCAAGGCTCATAAAGGAAAGTGTTTGGTGCACTTACCTGATGCAGACCATGCTGCATACTCACCTGATGCAGACCATGCTGCAAGAAGACCCAAGCCAAATGAGGCTTAGGAGGGACTATTTTACTGAAGGGACTATTTTGTTACTTGGGTGGGGCTGTGGAAGAATACTTACCTAGGACTACTTCCAAGGCTATTTAAGCCATGCCCGGACAGCCACACGTGCTTCACGTTGTTCTGCATCCCAGCAGCTGAACGCTCACCGTGTCTGCTCCTGCACCTGGACTCCAGCCACGCCCGCCTCGAACCTGGAACACCTGTAAGGAAAGAAGAGAAGAGAAAGGTGAAAACCAAGAACTTATTCAAACTTCTTACCTGCATCCGGAATCTTCACGCCAGCATTCTTGAAGAAAGACTTCCATTTAAAAGCATCGCGTTGCTCGCTGCAGCACCGCGCTTCACTCACCGGTCCTCGAGACATCTCCCGGCTCCATCACGGCTGTCAGCACTGGTCGCCACATCTCTGCACCTAGGGGAAAGAAGAAGAGACTAAAGGTGAGCAGAGGGAACACAGGAGGAAAGCCGAATTTTCAGCCATAATACTTACCAGCTTTTCTTGGTGAACCATTCCACATTTCGGCTCGGCGCCGCTTCGTTGGCAAGTACCGCACCCCGGCCCCTATGGGGAAAGGACAAAAGACATTACTGGGGAATTATGAAGACATTTAGAGGGGTCCCCCTTGTCACTAACTCACCTGATTTTACCATCGGCAATTTAACCCCTCAACGCATCGCCTTCATTCTGCACCTGAAATAAAGGACAGATCACAGGTTAGGAAGACAACATAAAAAGAGGCTCACACTTGAACTTTTGAATCTTCATACTTACGGAGTATCGCTCAGAAAAGTCAAGTGGATTTTGCCAGCGCCATTCTGAAAACCACTGAAGTAACTGGACGAACGCACGCCCCTGCACCAGAAGCAGGATGGAGAGTTCATCCTTCCAAACCATAAGGTGAGCTTAAACCGGGGGTTTTGGAGGAAGTCAGAGAAGATCGAAGGGGGAAAGGGGGGAGCAAGCATACTATTCTGCAGACAGTTAATCCACTTTCTCATCTGCAGAAGGATATTCCTATGGGCCAGACAAGCAAGATTTGGGGGTCCTGTTCAATCGGTGGTCCGAGTTCTGCGCATCACGCTTGAAGAGGCCACAGCAACCCAGACTAGACCAGCGCCTCCGTGGGAGCCAGGTGAGCGTTGCAGAACGCGAAGCCTTCCTACAAATTCCCACCCAGGCGCTATGGAAACTTCTGAGACTGACCAGTTGGCCCAACTACTGGGGGAATTACGGGCCGAAGTACACGCCGCTCGTCAAGAGACTAATGCTCTCAGGAGGGAAGTGATTGTAACAAAGGAAAGAGCTGATGACCTGGCTAGACAGCTTTTGCAAGGTCAAGCTGGACAAACTCCTTTACCCGGTTCCGGGGGGAACCCCGCTCCTGTGCTTTCCAGTAACCCGGTGCAGATTAATCTACCTGGAAACATGCCGCTGGATCCACCCGAACGCTTTGCTGGGGACCCCAAACGATTCGCCGTATTCATGAATCAGTGTCGTTTGCATTTCCTATGCAGACCTGGGGCCTTCCCTAATGACCAGACCAAGGTAGCCTTTGTATTGTCATATCTCAGCGGCAGTGCTGCCGATTGGTCAGTTCCACTGGTAACTCAAGATGACCCGATTCTTCGTGATTTTCAAGGATTTCAAGCAAGCATGGAAAGGTTAGTTGCTCGTCACTCCCAGGGGCAGGCTCTGGATGACGAACTTCTATCTCTGCGACAGGGCAATCAAGACCTCCTATCCTACATTGCAACCTTTAATAGACTAATTGTGGAAACTGGGTGGCCAGAGGATAAAAGAATAACGTTATTTTATCGAGGTCTACGCGGAGAACTTAAAGATGTCCTGGCCCAAGTTGTAAATCCGCCCCAAGAATGCTCAGAATATATAGTCTTAGTGGTCCAATTGGATCACAGACTGCAAAACAGAAAAGCAGATCGGTCCAAGTTTGACACCCGGGTGTTGGTCAAGACCCACGCTAACCTCAAGGGGGCTGAAGTCTCTGAGCCAATGCAAATCGGAGGGGTTAAAGGACCTCTAACTCAAAAGGAACGTGAAAGAAGACGGCAGATGCAATTATGTCTTTATTGTGGGTCCTCGGGACACTTTCTACGAGATTGCCCGGCAAAGCCGCCCAAGAAGGTGGTAGGAGCCGCTGATAAAATCCATGAAAACTCTGTATCGGGAAACGACCACGCCCGACAAGCGTAGGGGTCCGCTTGCCGAGCTTGAAAACTAACTCTCAGACCTCGCATTTCATTGTGCCAATGGTCCTCGTAGATCCGGAACAGCCTAAGCGGTTGCATGCAATAAAGGCTAACATCGATAGTGGGGCTATAGGAAACTATGTGGATCGTGAATTGGTATCCAGGATTAACCTCCCTCTGCGTCCTAAAACCAGCAAAGATGTCATCACCACAGTTGATGGAACCGAAATTGCCTCTGGACCGGTAACACATTCCACAGCTGAGGTGACACTTGTAGGTCCGGACGGCCATCGGGAGGCAGTTGTGTTTGATGTAATCAAGGCTCCACAGTTTCAGGTTATTCTCGGAATCCCTTGGTTAGAGACACATAATCCTCAAATTGATTGGCGAGCGAAGAGAATAACCTTCCCGGATTGTGCACAAACCTGCTACCCAGAAAATCTGAAGATCAGTCTAGCATCAGTAACCTCTGTCTCCATGCAACTACCTCCGGAATACCAAGACTTTCAGGACGTCTTCCAAAAGGAACAGGCCAACACGTTACCTCTTCACAGATCGTACGATTGCCAAATCGATCTGGTGCCCGGTGCACAACCCCCTTGTAGCAGGATTTATGCCCTTACTGAACCGGAGAATCTGCATTTGAGACAATATTTAGATCAATACCTAGCCAATGGTTTCATTCGCCCGTCAAAGTTTCCGGCATCCTCGGCTTTGTTCTTCGTGCCAAAAAAAGAAGGCGACCTTAGAACTTGTATCGATTACCGCGCATTGAACCAGATAACTGTTAAAAATCGTTACCCTCTGCCTTTGATCCCTGAACTCCTTGACCAGGTGAAGGACGCTTGCGTATGCACCAAGTTAGATCTCCGGGGTGCTTATCATCTGGTACGAGTAAAAGGAGGCGACGAATGGAAAACGGCCTTCCGTACAAAATATGGACTATTCGAATACCTGGTGATGCCTTTCGGGTTGTGCAACGCGCCTGCTGCCTTCCAATTCTTCATGAACGATGGCCTTTGGGAACTCATCGATGTTTGTGTTGTCGTGTATATATCGATGACATTCTGGTGTACTCCTCTTCGGAATCAGATCACAGAAAACATGTCAGGGCCGTCCTAGAGAAATTGCGCCAGCACAAACTGTTTGCAAAGCTGGAAAAATGCGTTTTCCATACCACCGAGGTTGAGTTTCTTGGAATCATCCTGACACCGAAAGGGGTCCGAATGGACTCACAGAAAGTGGATGCCATCCTCAAATGGACATCACCTAGTTCGGTGAAAGGTGTCCAAAGCATGCTTGGTTTTGCCAATTTTTATCGCAGGTTTATCCTGGAATTTTCACGTGTGGTGCAACCCATCACTGCACTCTTGCGGAAAAATAAACGTTTTGAATGGACCGAGGAAGCTGAACAGGCCTTTCAGGAATTGAAAGCTAAATTTATTTTGAAACACCCGCGTCCCGATCTCCCATATATAGTCGAAACCGAGGCGTCCAGTTTAGCCATGGGAGCTGTCCTGTCTCAGAGAGAAACCGAAACCAACCAACTGCACCCCGTAGCATTTTGGTCCAGAAAGTTGTCGCCGCCGGAGATAAATTATGCAATCACCGATAAGGAATTATTAGCTATTAAGTCCGCCTTTAAGCATTATCTTCTTGGCGCCAGGCATACCATCACCGTGATCACTAGTCACCGAAATTTACAATATTTAAAAACTGCCAAGGCTCAGTCTTCACGACAGCTCCGATGGGCTTTGTTCTTTGCTGAGTTTGATTTTGTAATCACTTACCGTCCCGGCTGTAAGAATGGCAAAGCGGACGCGCTATCTCGAATTGGAATGGGAGAAATGGACACAAACTCAGAACCTGTGCCGATAATTCCCGAACAAAGAATTTTGGGGATAACCACTTTACAAACCATTGAAGACATTCAAACACGGGTAAAACAATTCCTGGACTCTTCAGCCTTGCAGGATTGGATCAAAAGGGGGTCTTACTTTTCAGTCAACGATGGCTTACCTTACTTCCAAGGACGCTTATTTTTGCCAGAAAAGGAATTGCACGAACTGGTTATTTCCCGTCATCATGATACTCTGATGGAAGTACATCCTGGCATTGCCAAAACAAAGGTCAAAAAACAAAACCCGCCGGTCTTCTTCAACCCTTAGACATTCCACCAGCACCTTGGCACACCTTATCACTAGATTTTATCACGGACCTGCCCTCTTGTAATGGATACAATACTATTCTGGTTGTGGTGGATTTATTTTCCCAGATGGCCCATTTTATTCCATTGAAAGGATTACCTTCAGCTTTTGTTCTTGCCAAGGAATTCCTCGAAAATATCATCCGTTTGCATGGATTCCCGTCCATACTAGTCTCCGATCGGGGAAGCCAGTTTATTTCTCATTTTTGGAAAAAGTGCTGTCAACTGGCACAAATCGACGTAAGACTCTCAACCAGCCACCACCCGCATACCGATGGTCAGACGGAGAGAACGAACCAGACCCTTTAACAATATCTACGATGTATGTTGCACCAATCGGAGGGTAATTGGAAGGATATTTTATGGGTGGCTGAATATGCATACAATAACTCGATACATTCTGGAACTGGTCAGAGCCCCTTTTATACCCTACTTGGACATCACCCTCTTACTTCAGACTTGGACTCACCTTTGAGCCTTGAAATGCCCGCAGTGGACCATTTGCATTCTACGATTGCTCAAGCCTTCAAGGATGCAACTGCACACTTACAACATGCGAAAGGGAAATACAAAAAGAATGCGGATCTGCATCGACGAGAGGCGCCTCCATACCAAATAGGGGATCAAGTATGGTTGGCTACCAAACACTTATCGCTCAAGGGACCTCAGACTTTTAATTCAAGGTATTTAGGCCCTTACTCGATCAAAGCCATAATTAACCCAGTGGCAGTCAAGCTAGATCGACCAGCTAACATGCGGATTCACCCCGTTTTTCATGTGTCACTTTTGAAACCAGTGCAACCAGGAACCAGATTAATAAAGCCACCAGAACCAATCCAGATAGATGGGGAGCCTGAATTCGAGGTGAAGAACATTTTGGATTCTAAGATCTCAAAATCAAAACTTTTCTATCTAATTGATTGGAAGGGGTAAGGGCCTCAGGAAAGGTCTTGGGAACCCAGCGACCACGTACATGCACCTCGGCTAGTAAAAAGGTTCCATCGGAATTTCCCAAACAAACCGAAACCTCCAGAGGGAACTGTTGTGATGTGCTTGGTTAGTCTGATGTGGTTTGTCATGTGATTTATGATGTCACCAGAGTGCATGTGGAATGTTGATGCATGAGTGGGAGAATGCTGTGATGAGAGTTCTATATTGTGTCAGTTGAGCCCTCCCTTCCTGGGTGATGGGTGCCTTTATAACAATGGCGACGAGGATTTACCTAAAATCAAGAACCCATATGCAAAGGAAGCTGATGGAACCAAGGAAACTAAGGAAGAAGCTGAGGATTGAAGTGGCCTGCTGCGGGGGGTGCAGGAAGAAACAGGAAACAGAAGCATAGACGACACCGCCCCCAAATAACCAAGTAAGCAAATCCATCACCCAGGGCAGGACAAGGGAGGGGGTCCAAGGCCCACAGCAGAAAGCCCCTTTGGACAGAGATACCAGATAGCAACCCTTAAGCGTATGGGAGTGCTGAGTCCGGGGGTTTAAGTGTTAATATTGGCCTTAAAAGTGGAAGAGAGGCTCCCAAATTGTCTGATCTCCCATGAATGGGAAGTGCCCCATCGGCTACATGAAATAGAAGCATCCCTGTGTGATATTATGGGGTTGAAAGACTTTTTCAAGAAAGCTAATGTAGAAATTAAGGCAAGAAGGGAAAACAATTTAAAAAGGGAAAGCCTCCTTGAGAATGAGAGAGGTCGAGAAGTACACAAGTCTGATGTTTAACCTGGCACTTAAGTATGAAGAATGGAGAAAGGCACTGCGAACCTGTACACTTCTGCACTGTGAAGTGGCTGTTGGTCAGAGCAGGAGTTCTTCTGCGCTCCGTGTCACTTTAGACACTGATGACGTCAGTTCAGTAGCTTAGGGATCCGGTGAAGCAATCGAACGCTTTGGTTTGACGTACCCGAAAAAAAAAAAAAAAAATGCCATGTTTGGGCACATTTTTCGGAGGGTCCCTGGGGGCCATGGGTGGCGCGCGCCCATTCGAGCCCCTGCGTTGGCTGGAACGCACGAAAAATGCCTGCGCCATCTGTTTTTTTCTTCATGTTCAGAGCTCCGGAGTTTTGGGTTTCAAAAGGAGGCCGCATCAAAGGAAAGGCCTTGGAGACGTGGGTAAGCGTGATGACGTACCCAGAAAAAAAAAAAATGTATTCGTTTTGAACAGCAGGGCATGGAGATATACCTCTGCATTGGATTGCTTGCCGTATGATCGGGTTTCATGGAAATGAAAGCTTCTGCATTTGCTTGCCGTGTGAAATGGAATGTTATTGCCACAAGACCAGAGAGCAGCCTGATTAAAGGTACAGCAGCCGTGCTGAGTACGAGGCATGAATCTACGAGGTGTTTATTTGCTGGTGAAGTAAATTATAGTGGGTGCTCGATTTTGACAGTGCCTGAGGGCAGAAGGCACATTGACTTACAGAGCACAGGGTTGTGATGTTAATGAAGCATCTCTGCAATGTTGTTTTTAACATGTTATATTTTGAGAACATTCATCGTTTATGCTGCATTAGTAATGAAGGTGCTGAGACTAATGGTAAAAGTTGAATTTAAGCAGCATATGCCAAATTACAAAGTCTTGTAGTGAAAGGAACTAATGGGGAAGTGAATGTTAGTCGGAGTGCAGAATGTGCATGAAGTTTGAAGTGAAGTGACAAATGCATTTTAGGAAATATGCACAGTCAGTTATAAGTATTCATCCGGTATACATATGGGGAATGTGATGAATATGCGAGATGAGTCAGAAGTTGGATGTGGAGTTCATTTCAGGGTGAGTGGTTAGTAAATTAGCAAATATGTTAGGGACCTAACATATTTCAAGGATTTGCAGGAATGTGGACTTCCGATTAAATTGTGCACAGCGGAATGCAATGCAATATGATGATGTGAGGTGAAGACTATGTGAATTGACCTATTTAACGTTTTGAGGATTTTCAGGGGTAAGTTGTTACACAACAACATGGACTTTTAGGCATATGTGACAATCTAAGCGAGAAGTGAAGGAAAATTGCATATGCTAGGTATAATATGTTGGACTTTAAAAAGAAAATGTTAAATGATGATGTAAAAATTGTCATGTATATCCATGCACTTGAGGTATGGAAGTGAAGGCATGTCACTAGCATATTATCTAGAATGCGTATGGAAGTTTAAAAGAATGAGTGGGTGCAACATTCATTTTTTAACTAGAAGTTTTAGATACTAGGGAGGTAGCGCCTCCGTTGGTATTAACAGTAGGAAGTTTCACTGTTTAGATGAGTTTGGTTTGGTGGTAGCGCCACTTAGAAGTGCTCTCTATCAGTGTTTTAGTTAGCGCTGTTTGGGTCATGGATATTGCGTTTTGTGATGCAACTAAAGTGAAGTAGCGCCTCGGCAGGTTTTAGTTGTGAGAAAGGGGAATCCTGAGGGTAGCGCCTTGTCAGGAATTTTAAGTAGTGGTTAGTGAGAGTTGCACAAATGTAAATGGTACTGTAAGCGTCTAATGTATTTGCTATAGCGGTAGTCTAGTCTAGTATTTTTGTTTTGGAAGTGGTGCACTCTTTGAAGAAATGATTCTTATCCTAAAGGACAGCTTGTGAAAGTCAGATGAAGCGGGTTGCTGGTAGGGGACGCCCTCCATTAAACACTATGATAAAGATGAAGATGCTGTTCGAGGTGAAGAATCCCAGGGTGATTTGTTTATCTTTATGTGTTATGTGTTGATCCTGGCTATTTTATCTGGTCAGGGTTTGATTATGGGAACGGATTGTACTGCCATTTAGAAGAGAGTTAGAGTCAACCATATGTATTTTAAGATGGTCTTGGAGTTGACTGGCCAGCATCTCCAAGCCGTTTGAGGAGTTTTACACCATGGTATGGTCAGGTTTGCTTGTTTGGCTTGGTCCGCCTATATATATATACATGTATATGCTTGTGTATTTCTGAGGCATGCCTGTTGCTGGTTGTGTGTTAGTGAGCTGTAGAATTTTACTGAACCTCTTATCTGTCTATGGTGATTTCGTTGTCATCCTGATGACTAGCATTGCGTCGGGTTGACAAGTAGGTGCTTCAGGGTGGCAGCCTGAAGGCTCGCCTGTGGCGGGGGCGAGCAGGAGGACCAATGTTATTTAGTGATGGTTATGGTATTGTGGGTTAGGTATAGCCTTGGATCTGGGCTGGTTTGTGTCTAGTGTGGGAGACTAGAGTCTGCTCGTGGCAGGGGTGGATGGGAGGTGATTAGTGCTGTTATTGATGGTGTTTAAGAATGATAGGCGGAGTTCTGAAATTGCATAGTTGTGGGCTTTTCAAGTGAAACCTCCATTGCTCTTGGGTCTGGATGAGTTGTGCGTCGTGCTTTTGTGAAAATGTCTGATAGGAGGGAGATGTGTTGTGAAGCTTTTGTTGCAAGTGTGTTTTGTAAGGGGGAAGATGTGTTGTGATGTGCTTGGTTAGTCTGATGTGGTTTGTCATGTGATTTATGATGTCACCAGAGTGCGTGTGGAATGTTGATGCATGAGTGGGAGAATGCTGTGATGAGAGTTCTATATTGTGTCAGTTGAGCCCTCCCTTCCTGGGTGATGGGTGCCGGTGTCTTTGCCTTTCCATCTCCTTATTGCTTATGTCTTAATTCTGTAAATGTAACTGTAACATAAGAACTGAAGTAAACTTAAGAAGTAACCTAAAGCTGCCTGGATTGAGCTTTATAACAGGAACGACCTTGGGAGGGGCCTTGGGGGGGAGTGCTGTCATGATGCCTACCCCCAGAGCACCAGGCCAGGCCCAGCACCCCCGGGAGCAGGCATCATGCCCCCGGGTAAAAGCCCAGCATCCCCTTTTAGGGGCTCTTTGGACTCTGTCCTGGCGCCTTTGGCGCCAGGCTCATGTTGGACATCAGTCCTGGCGCCATAGGCGCAAGGCTCATAAAGGAAAGTGTTTGGTGCACTTACCTGATGCAGACCATGCTGCATACTCACCTGATGCAGACCATGCTGCAAGAAGACCCAAGCCAAATGAGGCTTAGGAGGGACTATTTTACTGAAGGGACTATTTTGTTACTTGGGTGGGGCTGTGGAAAAATACTTACCTAGGACTTCTTCCAAGGCTATTTAAGCCACGCCCGGACAGCCAGACGTGCTTCGCGTTGTTCTGCATCCCAGCAGCTGAACGCTCACCGTGTCTGCTCCTGCACCTGGACTCCAGCCACGCCCGCCTCGAACCTGGAACACCTGTAAGGAAAGAAGAGAAGAGAAAGGTGAAAACCAAGAACTTATTCAAACTTCTTACATGCATCCGGAATCTTCACGCCAGCATTCTTGAAGAAAGACTTCCATTTAAAAGCATCACGTTGCTCGCTGCAGCACCGCGCTTCACTCATCTGTCCTCGAGACATCTCCCGGCTCCATCGCGGCTGTCAGCACTGGTCGCCACATCTCTGCACCTAGGGAAAAGAAGAAAAGACAAAAGGTGAGCAGAGGGAACACAGGAGGAAAGCCGAATTTTCAGCCATAATACTTACCGGCTTTTCTTGGTGAACCATTCCACATTTCGCGTTGGCGCCGCTTCGTTGGCAGGTACCGCACCCCGGCCCCTATGGGGAAAGGACAAAAGACATTACTGGGGAATTATAAAGACATTTAGAGGGGTCCCCCTCTTCACTAACTCACCGGATTTTACCATCGGCAATTTAACCCTTCAACGCATCGCCTTCGTTCTGCACCTGAAATAAAGGACAGATCACAGGTTAGGAAGACAACATAAAAAGAGGCTCACACTTGAACTTTTGAATCTTCATACTTACGGCGTATCGCTCAGAAAAGTCAAGTGGATTTTGCCAGCGCCATTCTGAAAACCAGTGAAGTAACTGGACGAATGCGCGCCCCTGCACCAGAAGCAGGATGGAGAGTTCATCCTTCCAAACCATAAGGTGAGCTTAAACCGGGGGTTTTGGAGGAAGTCAGAGAAGATTGAAGGGGGAAAGGGTGGAGCAAGCACACTATTCTGCAGACAGTTAATCCCCTTTCTCATCTGCAGAAGGATATTCCTACGGGCCAGACAAGCAAGATTTGGGGGTCCTGTTCAATCAGTGGTCCGAGTTCTGCGCATCACGCTTGAAGAGGCCACAGCAACCCAGACTAGACCAGCGCCTCCGTGGGAGCCAGGTGAGCGTTACAAGGAAATAAAAGGTTGCATTGATTTGAAAATGAATATAAAACGTGAAAATTGCAATGTCAAGAGATCCCTCACAAAGCACAAATGAAAACGTCAATATCAATCAATATCAATCAATAATCTCCAGTGTCACATTAAAGCAACTTTCTGACAGGTGACCCACTCCGCACCGCAGCAGTATGCATTAGGGGTGCGTCCGCGTCCCCACTCCACACCATCGGGAGTGATACCAGGAAGCCCAAGACCCTTGACATACACAAATGCCTTCTGATGCCACTCCAATGGCTCCTGTGACCTGTCCCGGCCCAAAGTGCTCTGGTGAGTGGCAGTTAGCCCATCTCACTGGGCAACCACGGCCACTGGGGCCCCTGAATGGGGCAAATTATTGGCCCATCAGACAAACCGCCACCCCTGTAGACATAAGCCCGCAAACCCCAAAGTGCAGGGTGGGTTGGATTGAAACAATTGAGAGGGGGTCACGGTGGAGATACAGCAGCAGGATCACAGAGGAGGGGACGCTATCCTCCTCCTTGGCTGGCCATAAAAGCTGGCTGTCCCCGCCACAATGCCACCACTCAACAGCAAAAATCCTGCAAAAGACCTCAGACGCCTCCCGGCCCTCCTACGTCATCGGTGGGCGGCAGAAGGACATGGGGCCAGGGGCGTAGCCTGCAGAAGCCAGGTTTCCTGTCTTGGTCCCACCTGCCCAAACTGGTCACACTGTACTCATGGGGCTTACTGCCTGGGGCTGTGCAGGGGACTGTAACCACAGACAAGAAACGCACACTACACCACCTCTTGGAAGTAAAAGGTCGCATTTATTTCAAACACAAATGCAACATGAAAAGAGATACGACAAGCACAAAGTAAAGCATCAATATCAATTAATAACAATAACCTTCAGTGTCACATTACAGCAATTTGCTGACACTCCAGCAGTACTGCCCATGCCCCCACCACGCCCTTGGGGAGCGATATCAGGAGGCACAAGACTGTGGACCTACACCCAATGCCTCCTGATACTACTTCACCAGCCCCACTGAGCCCTACTTCCCCAAGTTCTCCAGCAAGTGGCAGTTAGCCCACCTCACTGGCGGAATCCAGTCCCCAAGGGCCCCCCAAAGGGGCAAATCACTGTCCCATCAGACGACCACCACCTGCCACAGGGACCTGGACCAACCAGTCAAAGCACTCCCTCGTCTCATGTAACACTGATAAATCCACAATGCCCTGAAGAAATATCTTTATTTTGCTTTTTGACAAGTGCACTCTGTCCTGAAATGCCCATGTCTGGAAGCTAAATAGGGCCAGTCCATTGTTCAATTTCCAAGTTGACACGTTCAGGGGACGGGCCCTCACCACCAGCCCCCAAACTTTCCGAGGAATGATTTGAGACAAGCAATGATCACCCCAGGGCAAAATCTGCCCATTCAGGAAAAAGCTCATATTAAACCATCACTCAGTTTTCTACTACCCAAGGAGACCAGATCATCTCCCCCAATGTGCAGAATGACCAGGCACAGGGTGGGCACCTGTCTCCTGCGCCTTTCCTCTGACACCACCACCCATAGTTGATGCAGTCCCAAGTTCCCGATGCCGATCCACCAAATGAAGATGTCGGGTTGCAGCTGAGTTCGCATTACCCCAGCTCATCCTCCAGCTGCACGGCAGTCCGAATGAACAAATGGTTCATGAGCCACAGCATGGGACTCTGTGTGCAAAGAGCAGAACTGATGGTAGGTCCAATGATAAGACTTTCTTTCTTCCCTATCCACATCCCCGCCTGCACCATCCGGCTCACACCGCCTGTGCGGAACTGGTCCATAAAATGCTATCTACTGTGCTAGCCTGCACTAGTTCCCAATGCAAAGTGCCCCATAAAAGGCTGTTACAAGGGCCACGCTGAAGAGTAAGTATTCATACCTGTATTGGAAGATACCCCTCAATGCCCCCACTATGCTCAGTAATTTCCCCGGATCCATAGGCCCCATAGCATCCTTCTTGTGCCCCTGAAATCTCCCCCACCCAGCTAGGGCCTTTTGAACTGCAAAGTCTGCTATGGGAATGACTGCCTACATTAAGCCTGCAAAAAAACCTAACCACTGACACATGCCTCCTTGTACAGGCGCTAAAGGCTCCCTGACCATGTAGTTACTTGAGATTATACAACAAAGGACCCCTGGCAAACAACAACTCATAGCCCATTTCCTGAGAGGATAAACAAATCCCCCTAAAGCCCCCTCATAGGCTGATTTGGTTTTTGCTGCCAAGGACCCTGTGATCAGTGTAGACAGTGCTGTGCACCAAGCATCCACAGAGTCTCCAGAAAGGTGGTCATCAGCTGCTCTGCCACTGGATGCTATATTCTGAAGTACTGCAACTTAAAACAAGACAGAGTCAGTTGCATTATTTTGCATGCCAGGGACATGTCCTACACAGAACCATACATTGGCCAGGAAGCATAGCAGAACGAACTCCTTTAGCAGCCTGAGCACCATGGTGCAAGTAGAGCGTTGATTGTTAATGGACTAGATCACTGACATACTTTCGGACCAAAATAACACATTCTTATGTTGCAACTCACCCCACCACACTGTCAACACTACGGTAATGGGGACAAACTCAAGGAAGGTTACATTCTGCACTAATCCGAACTGGGGCCATTCTTGGGTCCACCCCACCCTGCATTTTGTGCCCAGGATAGCACCAAACTCCAGGCTCCCGCAATATTGGTGTACGGCCCCACTACATAGCCACAAACCATTGAACTCAGCCAAGAATCCTGCCCAAATCCTCAAATCCTTCTTCACCCCCTGGACAATCTTGTGTGGTGATGTTTTTCCTTCAGACCCTTCATCGCTCCAGTGATGGACCTGGAAAAGGGTCTTTCCATAGACATGATCTGAAGGGCAAAGTTCAATTGCCCGCCCAACCTCTGCAACTGATTCAGTGTTACTTTCTGAGAGTGAATGCACAGGTCCACTGAAAGGCACTGACAGCCAGGAACAAAACGACCTCAAGGTAGTTAGTGGAGAACCCAGGCTCTGTTATAAGAACATTTAGTGACCCTTTCTAGAAAGGTACAGAACTTCTCAAAATAGCTGCATGCTACTGAACACCCCATTGGCATGCGCTTGTCATAGCAGAATAACCCATCCAACTGGAAACTGAGAAAATGATATTCAACGGGTGAGCTGGTAGGAGTCAAAAAGTGGACTCCATGTCCACTTTCGCCATCAATGCCCCTTTTCTCAACTGCTGAAGCAGAAGACCAAAACCCTGATTCCGGGGAATAGCCAGAACCAGCATTCCCTTTGCAGGAATATGGACACCATGTGAATAAACTTCAAACAACACCTATCCATCTTCTACCCTCATATATCAATTAAAGCATTCCTGCATGGGGGCCACTCACAATGGTTTGGCAGGCCTCACTTGTGCATGCTTGCACACCACCTTCTGCCCACCCCGTTTGCACTTTGCCATGCAAATGACAAAAATGTGGTGGCATTAACGTTAAAGTGTAAACATAGTGGGTCATTGCTGCCAAATAACATGTAGCACAAAAATTAGCTTCTCTATGTTTTTCTTGCTATGTTTGTTACACCCCTGGAGTATCTCACAACTCATTCCATACCACAGGGAAGCCACATGCAGTTGACCCCTCCCACCTTGGTTGGCAAGGACTCCTGATTCTTGTATTCACAGGTAACCTTGAGGCAGCCAATGGGGGAAGAGGATTAGGGGGAAGTTGTGGATAGGTAGGGGGTGTTAGATAAACTGGGAAGAGGGTTAGGATTCTTGAGTTGGATAGGTATGGGGAGTAAAGGAATTTTAGTGGAAAACACATGCAGTGAAACCACTATTGTCTGTTTAACATACCACATTGCCACCTGATTTCTATTTTTGTAAACCATGGGCAAAACAGGGCCCACAGAGAGTATTAGCTCAAGTGGTAATACTGCCATTCCACAATGAGGTTTTATGGGGAGTAACTTAAACCCATATTCAGTCAGTGAATTACCATTACCAATTGTGGTAACAATAACTCGGTTTGCAGTATTCACACTGCTAATACCACCAAACTTGTAATTAGGCTGTGCAGGAAGAATACATGATGTAGCTCAATCATAAAGGAACAGGGAAGGATGGAATGTGCTATAATACACAGCCACATGATCTACCAGCAGGATGTACTGAGTATGACATACTGTTATTAGCACATGCAAGTCATAATTGACCTCATCTCAGACCATCAGAATGTTCGAAAAGCAGTCAATAACTATTGGTATCAGCTACATTCCAGACATCCTGACTTCATAAGCAGCCAGGGAACCAACAGAAAGCCTTTTTCCGCATTCACAAAATAGCAACCCAATTTTCCAGCAAGATTTCCATCAGCAAGACACTCCTTCCTAATGGAAAACAACAAAATGAAAGCTAGAACTTGTAAAGATTCTCTCAGTTTCGTATGCAAAATTGAACTTAAAACAAGCTCATGCTAAAAGTGTTACAGTTTAACCACGTTTACAACTAAAACAAATGGACCTTTTAACGACAACCTATCCAATTATACTCATTATTAAAATAACGTTTCAATTCCCCACCACAAATATAGAATATACATTGCTACTAATACTATGTGCAAATAGCCCTATAGACCACTGGAGCCAGGGGTGTGTGGGGAATGGGGCCAAGTTGGCAAATGTCCCCTGGGCTGGCTGGGCTGTTGCTCTCTGGGCCAGAGCTGAAAAATGTAAAAAAGGTGAACAAGTTAAAATCCTTCATATTCCAGCCAAGTGCTGCAGGCCTTCTTGGCTGCTGTTTAGATGGGTTGAAACACATCCTGATTTCAGCAATGTTGCATATGTTCCTGGGCGGCCCCTACAGTGGTTGAGTAAGAGGGAGAAGAGTCTAGGTAAAGGGGCATGCTCATACACCCCAGCAGCAATGGCATTTAAATGACAGATTCTGTCACGCTGGATGGTAATGTTGGCACCACTGTGGCCCAAACACCAATGGTCTGTTAAAACCTCAGCCGCATACCACGACTCCTACTTGCCAAGGAAGGAAGTGCCCATATATTATTAGAGTCTGTCCTTCGTGTCATTCTGTAAGAATATTTCTCCTATGTTCTGGTGAGTTTATTGATCATGGGTGGGTTCATTACAAAAACAGTTTTCTAGCCCCATGAATGGCACCCATGGATGTTACCATACAGTGCTTAAAGAAATGGTTGTTGAATTATTTGTGCTACTCACTTCTGGGCACAGCTGAAAAACATGCACAGAAATATGTTAATTGTTAGTCAACTAGAAACTAAGGGAGTCATTCAGAGTTGGAAAGATTGTTTTATGGAATAATGCTGGAGAATGTTTATACCTCCCCCATTTGTATTTCTGAAAATCCTGCCAATTGAGAGTTTACCACTGCACACCTCTGGAGGTATTTTAGATATGCCATCTCCATCGGGGGCTGTATAAAGGTGTTTCTTAACTTTTTTTTCTCCAGACATTTCAACCTCCACTATCAAGGTGCATAAGGACTATGCACAGTAGTGGCTCATGCCATTACTGTACATTTCTTTATGCTTGAAAGGGTCTATTCCATGGGTGCACACCATACGGCCCGCTGGCCAGTTGCGGCCCGCCATGCTCTTTTGTCCGGCCCGCGAGGCACAAAGACTTTCCTAATGGAGGGCGGCCCGCGGCCGCCCTCCATTAGGAAAGTCTTTGTTGTCTTCCGGGCCGGACAAAACACTGTCCCTCATTGGCTCAGCACACACACGCACCACGTCGCTCCTACGAGCCACGTAATGCATGTGTGCTGCACCAATGGAGGGCCAGCACTACGGCTGGCGTGGTCCATAAGGCTTGATGCCGGAAGGCATTTCAGCCTTGGACCACGCCAGCCGTAGTACGATTCCAGCTTACCTGCCGCTTACCTGCCTGCCTTCCAGCACGTCTCCGGTAAGTGGTCTGTTTGTGTTTGTGTGTCGGGTCTGTTTTGCTTTATGTTTGTGTGTGTATGTTGCGAGGGGGGGGTCGGATGTGTGTCGGATGTTTGGATTTGAATGTATTTGTGTGTATGTTGAGATGCGGGGTGGGAGGGTGTCGGATGTGTGTCGGATGTTTGGATTTGAATGTATTTGTGTGTATGTTGGGGTGGGGGGTGTTGGATGTGTGTCGGATGTTTGGATCTGAATGTATTTTGTGTGTATGTTAGATGTGGGGGGTGTTGGATGTGTGTCGGATGTTTGGATTTGAATGTATTTTGTGTGTATGTTGAGATGCGGGGGTGGGGGGGTGTTGGATGTGTGTCGGATGTTTGGATTTGAATGTATTTTGTGTGTATGTTGAGATGCGGGGGTGGGGGAGTTGTCGGATGTGTATGAATGTTTTGATCTGAATGATTTTTGTGTGCTGAGTTGGGGGGTGGGGGGGTTCGGGTCTGTATGGGTGCATGTTTGTGTGTGTGCTGAGTTGGGGGTGGGGGGTTTGGGTCTGTGTGTGTGCTGATTTGGGGTGGGGGGTGGGTCTGTATGGGTGCATGTTTGTGTGTGTGCTGAGTTGGGGGGTGGGGGTTTGGGTCCGTATGTTTGCATGTTTGAGAGTGTGCTGAGTTGGGGGGTGGGGGTTCGGGTCTGGTTGGGTGCTTGTGTGTGCTGATTTGGGGGATGGGGTTTGGAGTTGGGGGGGTGGGGGGTTCGGGTCTGTATGGGTGCATGTTTGTGTGTGTGCTGAGTTGGGGGTGGTGGTTTGGGTCTATGTTTGCATGTTTGAGAGTGTGCTGAGTTGGGGGGTGGGGGTTCGGGTCTGGTTGGGTGCTTGTGTGTGTGCTGATTTGGGGGGTGGAGGTTTGGAGTTGGGGGGTGGTGGTTTGGAGTTGGGGGGTGGGGGTTCGGGTCTGATTGGGTGCATGTTTGTGTGTGTGCTGAGTTGGGGGTGGGGGTTTGGGTCTGTTTGGGGCATAGTGTTTGGTTGGGGGTAAGGGGGCCCTGGGGCATAGTGTTTGGTTGGGGGTAAGGGGGCCCTGGGGCATAGTGTTTGCTTGGGGGTGAGGGGGCCTGGGGCATAGTGTTTGCTTGGGGGTGAGGGGGCCATGGGGCATAGTGTTTGGTTGGGGGTGAGGGGGCCATGGGGCATAGTGTTTGGTTGGGGGTGAGGGATATGGGGCATAGTGTTTGCTTGGTGGTGAGGGGGCCATGGGGCATAGTGTTTGGTTGGGGGTGAGGGGGCCATGGGGCATAGTATTTGGTTGGGGGTGAGGGGGCCATGGGGCATAGTGTTTGGTTGAGGGTAAGGGGGCCCTGGGGCATAGTGTTTGGTAGGGGGTGAGGGAGATGGGGTATAGTGTTTGGTAGGGGGCCATGGGGCATAGTGTTTGGTTGGGGGTGAGGGGACCATGGGGCATAGTGTTTGGTTGGGGGTAAGGGGGCCCTGGGGCATAGTGTTTGGTTGGGGGTGAGGGAGATGGGGCATAGTGTTTGGTAGGGGGCCATGTGGCATAGTGTTTGGTTGGGGGTGAGGGGGCCATGGGGCATAGTGTTTGATTGGGGGTAAGGGGGCCATGGGGCATAGTGTTTGCTTGGGGGTGAGGGGGCCATGGGGCATAGTGTTTGCTTGGGGGGTGAGGGGGCCAAGGGGCATAATGTTTGGTTGGGGATGAGGGGGCCAAGGGGCATAGTGTTTGGTTGGGGGTGAGGGACATGGGGCATAGTGTTTGGTTGGGGGTGAGGGTGCCATGGGACATAATGTTTGGTTGGATGTGAGGGGGCCATTGGGCATAGTGTTTGGTTGGGGGTGAGGGACATGGGGCATAGTGTTGCACTCCAAGAGTGAACCCAATAATAAAGCTAAAACAGGCACAGTTAGGAGATGTTCATCTTTGGCTTTTTGAGGAAGCCTGACTCAATGAAGGCCACACTCCTCTTGGGCAACCCAAATAGCAAACTGTAGCAGGCCAAAATAACGGCATGTCCAATCTAGGGTCAATAAAATATATATAAGTTAACTAAACATGCGAGATACAATAACTAAATAGAAATAAATTATAACAATGGAAAATGTGTAGTACAAAATGTAAGTTTGAAATGCAAATAAAAATCGTTACCCCTCAAAAACATTATTTTTCCATGTGTTTAGTACAAATTGGGGGTTTAAAAAGCCTCCTGCCACGCCCCGCCTACCGCCCCGCCCACATTTACTTTTCGGCCCACTATAGCCCTCATGTAAGGTACTTTCGGCCCTCTGTCAAAATCAGTTGTGCACCCCTGGTCTATTCTGACCCATTTATGCATTCCATGGGTATGGTGATGGGATAGGCATCGGAGAGGCCCACACTTCCTTTCAATACAATTTTTAAGAACATTTAGACTAATTTAGCTTTTTTAACTCCGCCTCTTAGGTGAAGGTAAACATAGTGAGATTTCCATCAGAAAGTCGAGCTAAAATACTGCCTGATGGGTGGACAGGAAAATTGCTGCTATTTGCCAATTCCTCTTAATTTTTCCCTTACAACCCTGAGCCAATGGAGCCCCTGGGTTTTTCATTTTTTTGTCTTATCCAACAAAATACATACATACATATCATACCCACATATACTTTACCCAGCCACCTTTCTTGAAAACACAAACATGATGCATCACTCTTACTCCTTCTCCATCACCAGAGCCCAGGCTCCCCTCACAGTTCCCTTCACTTCTATGAAGTGAAATAGACAGATGCATTTCCAAGAAAGTGCATCTGGGGAGCACAATAAAAGCTTTTTCTCTGCGTTGTCCAAGTTCAGACCCAATAGCCAGATTCACCAGCAAGACCCTGACCACAGCTTCACGCCATGCCTGGCAGAGGCTGACTAGCAAATCAGGGAGACCCACTGTCTACATTTGAGTCAGGGCAATGGAAGGGGAGTGACAAGGAATTGGTAACTGATCAATGTGGGTAAGTGAAGTGGGTATGATCGAGGTAAGGGAACAGGATTGAGTTATGGGGTAAGAGATGGCTTAAAACGGGAAAGAAGTCTGAAACTTAAGTATTGAAGGGGTTAAAGGTGCATCAAGGATGTGGTGCAAAGGAAGGACACCGGAAGGTGATTGGTAAGGATACTAGGGTAAATGAGACAGGGGTACACATCTGGAAAAGCAGGTCAGCATATTGAATGATTGTTGATGAGATCTGTGCCTAGCATGCCTGCCACAGCACCCGATTAAGGCACTGGCAGCCCCTTCATTTTTTCGGACAAAATTATGCACACTTGGTTTATGAATATGTTTCAATTAAGACTTCTCATATCTTTTGTCAGGTTGCTTTATCGTGCAACTTGGTGCTTTGAAAGACAGATTTATTGAAAAGTGTACTGGTTTAGCCATTGAATAACAACTTTACAGGAAGCATTTTGTTGGTTCTAATATTGAAGATGGAATAGAAGAAGATGACGTTTCCTCCTCTGTCAAAATGCGAAACTGCGGAACCAGGAAAGTAGGGCTTAAATCTCTGCCTTCCACAATTGAGACATTTTATTATCCTGAGCACATCACTTTTCTTCGCCGTATCTTGTTTTCCTTAACTGCGTATATGCAAAGTTTCTCTTATATGGGTATATAATCTATAGTGTCTTATCCCATACAAAAATAGTGGCCATTTATATAATCCATACTTGTGAGGAGACGGTATGTCTTATTTGTGTAGGGGTGAGTAGACAGAGTGCTAGGTAAGGCTTATGTGTTGTGCGGTGGGGAGGCAGGAAGCCAGGAATGGGTCTTTTGCCATGCCAGCGTCTATTTGGCCCTCAGAGTGAAGCCAAAACCCTTGACTCCGCTCTACCAATTCATTCTCCACCTTCCATCTCTCTTTTCTTTGGTCTAAAACCAAATATGGGATGGAATGAGACGGAAGGAAATGTAGCCTGCTGTCAAATTGCTAACTGGGACACAAGGTAACCTGGCCACAGATCCCATCTTATCCATTTGACCAAATTATATTATTCTGGTGAAATCGGTTTACTACTTTTGGTTTTTGGGGGAGGTTCCCGGACCCGGGTCTGCAAGAAATAACAAACATAACTGAGAGATATGTTGTATAAAAAGAAAGGCATGTCAATGCTGTCTATTATATATACTTCAGAACACGTGGGTGGGGTTGCGATGAGTTTAGTTGTTCTGGATGTTGGGGTGCATTGTGTGCTTGGGCCAGGGCTTTATGGGCATGACAATCGTACTTGCCCCCAGGCCAAAAGTTGACTGTCCGGAGGGGTAGTTATGGGTTGAGATAATGACACTTTGCCAACGTAGTGCCTGCAGAGTCACCACAGGCTATAAAATATATATATATATAATATATATAATATATATATATATATATATAATATATATAATGGGAGATGCTCATTGGAACACTTGCATGACCCCTCCATCGGTCTATAAGGCAATGAGAGAGACGAAATGAGCTATGATCATAATTGGATTGATGGAAATATGCCACTGGGAAGGGACTCATACTACAGAGTGGTGATGGTGAACAAAACACTGACTGCAGTAGGAGAGGGGAGATTTCAAGACCAGTCTAACCAATCTATTGTGCTCTCACCAAAAACCCGTGGTCTGATGACAGCATTTAGTCCTTCATGAACCGTATCATATTATTGACATATAGGCACATATCTTTTATAATGTTTCCGAGAGATGAATCGGCGGCAAACGAGATCTGAAGGGTCCTATGATATCGCACAAGAGGTGGGGAGCAGGCTGCTGCTGCTGTGTGTTATCCAGCTAAACCTGCAAGAAGACAGAAAAGGCAGGCAGAGCCATGGTGCCCAAGGAGCACTACACAGACAGGCCACTGTGCGGAGTGGGCCGTATGGAATGTGTTGATGAAGAGAAGAGGAAGTCAGCGGATCAGTCCTTGATACTCGACAAAGCGCATGAGAAGCTGCCAGGAGGGCAGAATTGTTGACCTTTATTATGTAGCATGTACTGTGATTACATTCAAGTTTATTCCGTTTAGGAACAGTTGTTCCAATTAGCTCTTATAAAGGCTCCAGCCCGTATTGATGGAAAACAGCACAGCTAACACATATGTAACGGTGGAGCATTATTGCAAGACTATTTAAAAATGGTCTGGTGATATACAAGATTCAATTATTGGAAGTCTGTCGAGCTAATATAAGTTACGCCGAACGCTCCGATCTATTTAGATAAAGCTCAGCCCTGCGAGTTCTCTTTCGGATTCAGCTGTCAATCTATTTCAATGCTTTTAGATTTTTTTAAGGAATATGCATTACACATCCCATTGATCATTAAACACTTAGATGTGGTTTACATACCTAATCTAATAAAAGCGATTGACCTCGCGGAGCAAGCTCGTTATGCTAATTAGGCCAACTCGGGTTCAACCGTGGATGCTTTATTGGATGCCACATTAATGACATTTGCACACAAGAGCTACCATCAAAAATAATTTTCCAAATTGCTTTTTGCTTAGCCGTACGGAACAGATGCATTATGTTCAAAGGGGGCGGGACTAACTGCGCAAAAAGAGCCAGCCATGGAAATATCAAGAGCAAAAGAAAGTTTGTCAAGCTACACTCACCCATTTTACACGTAACTCACATGCAATCATGTTTATTTTACATAGATATGGAAGTGAAAATCTGCTTTTGTTTTTAAAACGCGAAAAGATCCCCTGATGCTGTATTTAAATAATGCTCTAGCAAAGTGCTAAACATGTATTGCTCCCAAAGTCTCATACAATTTGTGTGTGGAGGGCTGGGAAGAAAGCAAGCATCATGATGTCAAATCTTAAATGATGGAATATAATCACCAGGGGCCAAATGACAAAAACTTTGCCCTGGTGCAAGGGCAAGTTTGCACAGTATTAGCATAAGGGCAAACTGTGCCCTATTTATAAAAAACACTGGAACATATTAGAACATCTTTGCATCCTGACAAGTGAAGTTTGGCATGTTATAAGCACTAAGGCGAAAAATCGCCCTACTACAAAAAGATATTTTTTCAATGCATTTTTGCCCCAGGACAAACTTTGTCGTAGTTCAAATACCAATCCCTATTAGCAGTTGGGCAAACTTTGCACTGGTGAAAATCTGTTGAAAAGGTCTCTTGTTTACACAAAGGCAGTGTTTGTCCTGGTGCTTAAACATGCCAAACTGCACTTGTCACAAGGTTTTCTAACATGCAACAGTGTTTTTAAAAATAGGGCAAACGTTATCGTAGTGCTAATACCGGGCAACCTTGCATTTGCAGTTGTTTCTGTAATCTGACCGCAGGGGGCTTACTTTATATTTTGCTATTTTCAAGTCCATCGGTGTTGCATCTGTGTTGTGAGTGATCACAATAAACTTGACTCAATAGCGCATACTTAGCCTCTAACACACAGATTTGCCCTTGTGCAAATAAGGAGATTCCTGCGAGCACCCGAGATTTTCCCTTCTTACCTTTATGCCTGATTCTCAAAGTCTAAAACTGTAGATATGCACCAGTTTTAGGCATTGTGCATTGGGTATGAGGTGCTGCCTGCGGGCACCACCACCTTGGCTTTCATGCAAATCGTTGTGAATGAGGCCAGTGATGCGATTAACCTTTATAAAGTGCAGGACAGTGTCTCGGGAGGATAGCTCAGCAGCAACGTGTTCGCCTTAAAAGCAAAATGACACAGAGCCACACAGGTTCAATCCCCGTGTCTGCGCTTAGAAACTTCTGGGTATTAAGCGCATTATAAATCTATCATGCCACTAGGAAAGGTTAGGCGCTTGCCTATGATGTGAACATTTTAGAGCGGTAAATGCAAAAACCACATATACGTTATTTGTGCACATATATTTATTATTCTCTCATTTGTCATCTTGACTACTTGAAGATGGCACTCTCAGCACTGTCTGCCGCAAACACAGGAACCAGAACTATTGTGATAGCCTGAACCAGAAAGAGTGCAGCGGCCATTACAAAAATCACAATCCAATGCAATCTTCTGGTACCACAAGGCATCCAGCAACTCTGAGTGGCCAAACATACAGAGGGACATGGCATCAAGAATCCCACAAAGCTGAGTGCGCAAGCCCCGCTTCAGTGAAGCAGAGCTCACCCTGCTTGTTGACCACATAGTGGAAAATGCAAGGGGGTTATTTTCAGTTGAGCAGAGGCGCAGCATGCAGCTGAGGCGTAAGGTCATATGGGCTGAGGCTGCCCAAAAGGTGTCACAGGTGTGTGGGGGACACAGCCCGTCATGTCAAGGACTGCCATAAGAGATGGGATGACCTCTGCATAAGGGTGCGCAACCTTCTGTCAGCCCACAGACATCAGTACACTGCAACAGGTGGTGGACCACACTCACCACTAAAGCTGCTCCCATGGGAGGAAAAGTGCAGCAGTGTGCTGCACCTCGAGGGCATCGAGGGAGTCAGTGCAGTGGAGGCAAGAGCTGGGACACCTGGCGAGGCTGGTGAGTACAGAAAGTGTAAAAATATGAAGATGAATCAAGCTAAACCTGCACCCATCAATGCACAGAAATACACATATCACAGCACACATCACCCGAGCATACCCAGTACTCCCATGCCCCCCCCAAAACCAGGCAGGTGGCCTGAACCCAAGTGTGACATATACACACCCACATGACAATGCAGCGCACATCAATGCGTGTAACCACAATGTGATGTTGCTCGATGACTGTGTTGCATGTATTTGTACTATACACATCCTGTCAGCCCACTAACAGCATGCCTTTCAATCACCTACAGGAACATCATCTGAGACCGATGGGGGACAACCAGGACGTTGAGGTAGATGGGATGTGCACATCGGCCAGCACAACGTCAGTCATCCTCTGCTGCAGGCACCGCTGCCACCTGTGAAGTTACGCAGCCCCAGGTACACCACACCCAGGAGACCAACACCCCTGTTGCCCCTGGGACACAGCACGCACCCCAGGCCCTAACCCCTGCTGCCCCTGGGACACAACAGGCACCACGGGCCCACACCCCTGCTGCCACTGCAATCCCACATGGACGTGCAACACCACCACCCCGCTAGGCTGAGTCGCAGAGAAGGACAGCAGTCCAGAGGAACAGCCTGTTGAGGCAGTCGAAATGGACAGTGAGGAGAACCCCAACACCCCAGACCCACTGGGCATATTCAGCCCCATGGGCCCCAGGACTGCCATGCGATCCCCAACACTATGTGTTTGCAGGAGATTGGCAACCGTCTCCAATGTATTGAGGAACGGCAGAACATGCTGGCCGGACTGGTCCAGCAGTATCTGGAGGTGTCTAGGCTGCAATGTGAGAGGAACTAGACCATTTGGCACCGGATTGCACGTGCCACCTCCAACATGCAAAAGTCAGTCAGGGTACATGAGGGAAACAATGGTGCTGGCCCTACAGGCCATCATGACGCACCTGCCGCCACATAACCCCACAATGTCCTCCACCAGCACCACACTATCCAGCTCACAGGCAGGGAGCCCCAGGAGGAGGTCCACGCGGCTGTCTAGGGCGTCTCAGAGGGACATTAATGCGACCAATGTTGGTATATTGTGTCTGGGGCCTGGGAAGTGGGTGGGTATGTTTGGGAGGTGGAGGGGGCGTCCATAGTTGGGATAGGTAGTTGGGGCCTGGGAGGTGGGTGGGTACGTTTGGGAGGTGGCGGGGGGTCCATTGTTGTGATAGGTAGTTAGGGCCCGGGAGATGTGTGGGTACGTTTGGGAGGTGGCGGGGGGTCCATAGTTGGGATGGACACTTAGGGCCTCGGAGGTGGGTGTGTATGTTTGGTAGGGGGTCAATTGTTGGGATAGGTAGTTGGGACCTGGGAGGTGGGTGGGTACGTTTGGACGTGTATTGTTGTGGCACATGGTTGATATTTCTTACATAATACACAGGATTGTAAAACAGAATAACGAGTGGACATTCTTTTTCTGTGTGCGACTTAATGATTTAATGCAAGTGTTCAGAATTACGTATGGGTTAATGTGCTCAATGTGCTTGTGATGAATGTTCAAAAGAAATTGTGAAGCAGTGCTTCTCATGCAAGTTGTCCATCCATGGCACCCCACCCTGGTTGCACACCCCTCCCATCATCATCATCGTCATCCTCTTCCCTCTCATCTGCTTGGTCCATGTCCGGGGGCAGTGCAATGTTCCGGTGTATACACATAACGTGCAGCATGGCACATGCCAGCACGATTTGGCCCACCTTCACGGGGCTATACATCAATGCCTCACCGGATCTGCTGAGACAGCGGAACCTGGCCTTCAGCAGTCCAAAAGCCCGCTCTATGATGCCCCATGTCCGTATGTGTGCCCTGTTCCGTGATTGTCTGATGGGTGTCATGAGCCATGGTGTGAGTGGGTATCCGGTATCACCTACATGAGAGTGACAGAAAGGTGATTTAATGTTTATGGTGGGAATTTTGTGTTGTCGATGATAGCATGTACACACTCTCAAGTATTTGGTTAGCACAGAACATAGTACATGGCACAGATTTCTGAAAGCAACCTGCTAATTTGTCTTGGATGTACTCTTCATTATTACACACTTGACACACTCCTACTGAGACTGCTTGGCATGTTCAATGTCTGCATTCATGATATCTTCTACGCAACTACATGTCTTATTCCTTAAAATTTCCATACTGCGGGTTGTGTACATACTAGGTGCCTCATGTCTTGTAAGGTGTGTCAAAATCAGCCTCATGCACCCACAGCACACAGGCAATGTGCACATTTGAGAAATTGGTATTTCCTCGTTGGTGCCGTTGCCTATTGCAGCAGTAAGCTGGGTGTACTCTTGTGTGTGTCTATTTGCCACTACAGAGCTGTCCTGCATTGGTCATTGTACTCACCCAACAGCCATGAGCACTCTGATGTGTGTCTGTTTGCCCCCCCCACTACACAGAGGTCCTGCATTGGTCATTCTACTCACGCAACAGCCATGAGCACTCTGATATGTGTCTATTTGCCCCCCCCACTAAACAGAGGTCATGCATTGGTCATTCTACTCACGCAACAGCCATGAGTACTCTGAAATGTGTTTATTTGCCCCCCCACTAAACACAGGTCCTTTATTGGTCATTCTACTCACCTAACAGCCAGGTGCCCTCTCCGTATAACGTGCCATGAACCCTGGCAACGTGGAGTTCCGCAAAAGCATTGAGTCATGTGTTGATCCCAGGAAACATGCTCAGCAATGGGTAATGAGTTGGTCTGCATCACAGAAAATCTGCACGTTCAGGGAGTGGAATTGTTTCCGATTTCTATAGACTGTCTCAATGGCATGTCTGGCAGTCAACTCCACATGGGTGCAATCTAGCGCACCTATTCAATTGGGCATGCCAGCAAGGGCATGGAAGGCCACTTTGGTGGCATTAACCTGTGCAGGGGTTTGGGGTAGGGCAAGGTGGTCTGACACATGTCGCAGCAGTGCATCTAGTACCTGGAACAGTATCCTTGAAAAACAGGGTTGTGACAGCCCATGCAGCTCACCGACAATATGTTGGTATGTGCCCGTTGCTAGGAAGTGCAATACTGAAATTACCTTCAGCAAGGGTGGGATTGCAGTCCAGATGTTTATGATGCTGCAGATGTCACCATTGATGAGAGAGACTATTGACATTATAGTGTTCCTGTCAAGCCGGTATAAGGTGTGGATTTGGCTGGGGGTCAGGTTACAGGGAGAGGCCCTGATGTGGGGTATTGGTGGCTGCCTGCGGAGTGGTACCTGCTGCAAAATGATGTTTGGGATGGCCACCTGTTTCCTCATTTGCCTCCTGCTCCTATGCCTCTGCCTCTGCCTCAGTGCTGCTTCTAACTCCATAGCTGCTTGCAGGTTCCCCAGCCCAATTGCTGCTAGACCGACTGTTAGCATGGTTCTGTTGGGAGGTGGGTTTGGTGTGGGTGTGGTCAATTTGTAGCTTCCCAGTGGCCTATGGTGTGCAGGTGGGCTAATTTCGACCACCTGGGGCCTGTTTACCAGCATGGTTGTGTTGCGAGGTGGGTTGGGTGTGGGTGTGGTCCATTTGTAGCTTCCCAGTGGCCTATGGTATTCAGCTGGGCTAATTTTGACCACCTGGGGCATGTTGGTGTTCACCTGGCACTGTTTAACGCCTGGTCAGTGGTGGCGGGAATACAGGCACGGTGGTCACAGTGCTTACGCCATTTTTATGGCAGTGTTTCCATGTAGGTGGTACTTGTAATGTATCTGGTATAACAGTGTGCCGGTAATTCAGTGATTCATCCAACTGTTTGTGATCTCGTTGCTAACGGATGCGGTAGCACCGTGGGGGTCACTTTGTGGTGGCAGTGTTTCCACCATCATGGCTCTGAATGTACCAGTCCGGCAAAAGGTGCCAGTATGGTGCTACTAGCACCGTTAATTCCGGACCGGCAAACTTGTAATGAGGCCTATAGAGTGCGATTTCCACTTCCTGCAGGGAATCTGCGAGTGCCACATTTTGCTGCAGGTGGAGAGGAAAGGATCACCTTGGACTCTATCCGGTCTTTGCTTACAAAAGAGCAAGCAGAGTCCATAAACATGTGGTGTACTGGTTTCTGCTATCACCAATCGCCTTTGTTGATGCATGCATGACGTTAGTCATTGCACGTTTACCCTATGATGCGATGTGTGGAACAGGCACTCATTTAAGACTCACATGTTCATGGCATTTACCACATCATCTGGACAGTGACGAAAAGTCCTCAAAATTAGAGTGTAATGTGGACTGTTAGAAATATTGGGCCTCATTACACGGTGGGCGGTAACCATGGCGCTATTAGCGCCATGGTTGCCGCCCGTATTTTACCGTGTCCACCTTGGTGGATGGCGGAATTACCGCCCTATTCCAAGGTGAGTGGGGGAGGTAATTCCCCATTCACCAAGGCACTTCCCCATTCCCATTTTTGCCCCCATAGGGCTCAATGGGAATGGGGAAGGAGGTAATTACGGTACCACAAATTGCGCTACCGTAATTAGCACCAAGGTCCCTTTGCGACCCCGTTCCTTAACAACTGGTAAAACCAGCCATTAAGGTCGGGTCCCACAAAGGGCCTCATAGTAAGGTGGTAAGGGTTTACCGGTACCGGTGCCCTTTCCGGTACCGGTAAACCCTTACCCCTTACCGTGTAATGAGGCCCATTGTCTGAAGGAGATACACCTAATCTTGTGGCATTCTGTTATTGTAGTAATTTGGTGGTAGGTTTTATTGTGGTAACGCATTGGGGTCTTCCCTATCTAGAGTGTTAATGCTCCCCTCAGAACATACATTAATATCTATATTTCATCTCGGGGTCTCTCAAAGTAAAAGTTACTGGACTTATTACACTTGTATTTTGACAGTTGCACTGCCTTTCCACAGCAACTTATCTACGATGCTGGGCTAGGCTCTATCAGCCAAATAATAAAGCACTTTCCATTGTGAATGATTCACCAGACACACATGCATCACACACTTTTGAACTTACTTACTATGAACACCAGAATTCATTTCAGGTTTTACCACCTGTGGTAAAACGTATTACCACCTGCAGTACACTATGGTTCTTCCCTGTAGCCTCACACCCTCTTTGCCAGTGAGCGTATTTATGCACATAAAATTCAACAAGACTATCTTTGTTTTTAAAAATGTTTTGTTTTATGTACACTGTTATTTGAATCTACTCAGAAAATATGTCATGCAGTATAAACTTGAGTACAAAAAGAAAACATTCCAATTATTGCATGTTACAGTTTGCATTCAGTAATGAACACCCTCAGTTTTTTTATCTTGTTATCGACCTTGTATTTTGATGCAGTTGGAAGAAAACGCAGTCTGAGAAAGAAAAGGAAAACAATGACAGCAAAACAAAACCCTTTTTCTGAATTTTCTATTTGTTAATTTTTACATCAAAGAACATTACACATGGAAATGCATCCATTCAGTCGTTCACCTCACTTATGACTGGCTCATATTCACCTTGGAAGCTGGCGAGATTCCTGCGCTGTTTTCTCTGGAAAACCCCTCTCTGGTTGGCTTGACAGCAAACAGAAGTATTGCGACCTCCGCCCACCGAGGCAGCCCACAAGAAAGATACAACTTGTTTGTCAGGATGTCTGCTTCCCCAGTCTACCGCCCATCTCCTGCCGTCTCCAATATTCCAGGAAGTTTCTGAACCTCTGCTCTGCCAGTCTGACTACACCGACTCTCCCTCTTACTTTTAAAGGCTAGCCCTGTCGCTCAACAGAATCCTTCCCCTCCACCGAAACCCATGTGGTATTACTGTTGGACCGCTAAACAATACATTTCCCTTCCTTTTGGCTTCCTGACTTGACAATAGCATTTTTCAGCAGAGCACATTCCATTTTTGCAATGTGCCATGCTGAAAGAAATGGTAATACCCAAATTGACCTTTTACAATTGACCTTTTGCACAATTGACCTAAGTATAGAGGTCCAAATTGACCTTCTGCACAATTGACCTTTATATTATTTTAGTTATTTCTTATATGTATTGGGTTGGTTTTGAATTATAAATAATATAAGGGCATTGGGTGAAGGGTTGGAGGGCATTTTGGGTTGGGACAGGGGTTGCGGGGGGTTTCCGCCCACATATATGTCCTAATTGACCTTCTAAATTAGGTCAATTCTCCCGAGGTCAATTCTCCCAAGGTCAATTGTGAAAAGGTTAATTAGTATACAACCGAAAGAAATTACACATTCATTCTGCTTGCATGTTTTAACTCCGTTGTCGAAAACTACTCATTTTCATTTCATCTCATTTGAGTACAATTTGCACTAATTTGTTAATGACAGGTTACAAGTTATTGGGAAGGGGTTTTAATTGATTAGTTCATGTTAGTATGTCTGTACATATTGCAAACTGGACAGATGACCTGTTACCCTGAACTAAACCATTTTAAAATATGTGCCAGTGCCAGAATGTGTGTATTTAATTTGTAATGTGCACCGGCCATTCAGTTGTTTGTATTTTCTACATGAACCCCCTACCACTATTTATTGCTTCTTCTGTACGTTATTGCCCTCATTGTCCCTACAGGACACGTCCCTGGTCTCAATCCTGCCGCCAGATTTACAGTTATTACTAAAATAACTCTAGACTTTCACTAGCCAGAACGATACACCAATGATACTGATTAATCCTGCATATTATGCTGTATATTGCCACAAGCATGTAATAGACTTGAGATGGGAACTTGCAGGTTTGGAAATGGTGACTGTACACTGGCAGATTCAAGCCCACACATCAGCTTCTTCCCCACCCTGAATGCTTGGGTTACATCACTGACACATTGGCTACCTTTAGGTGTTTACCAATTGCGAGCAGTGTCGTCAAGGAAAAGTTATATTATTGTATGCATTTCATGACATAAGCTTGTAACATGGTCGGGTGATGCTCTGTAAAATGGCTGGGACAGTAAATTGTGAAAGACAGAAGGCATTACACTATTACATGGTTTTCCAACTCCAGGCCTTGAGGACTGGAAACATACTTGGATTTCAGGATACCCCTCATTAATATTCACGAGTTTCATTTGCATACCATTATTCTAAATATATGCAAATATTAATGAGGGATATCTTGAAAACCTGTCAGGATTTTGGCCCTGTAGGCCTGGAGTTGGACAACCTGACTACCATAAAGAGCAGCCTGCCTGGGTTGATTCTCATAGATCTTTAAGGTGACACTTACCGGGCCCATTCCATTGGCCTGAATAAATCTTAATAAGGCCCCACAGTGCCGGGTCAACTTTAGACTTTTCTGATTCAGCTGATCTTTCCAACCACGATTAGCTACCAGTCGGACACCCAGCTAGTCATAACTCGTTACGTGTTCAATAGCACCGCCTCTTAAGCTGGTTTACCAACCATGGGCCGATTTCTACTAAACACCATTGATATGTTTTTTTGGATGTTTATTGTTTATAGTGAGTCCACTTTTCTCACAAAAACTCTCAAAGACTGCCAGTTGCCTTGTTAGTCTTTCAGGGCCAATGAGAGAAGAACTGCAGCATCAGCAAAACAAAAGGATTGGGATATGTTCATTTGCCATTTATGGAGCATCAGTAGTCTCAGCCACTAGCAAATCAATATCCTTGCTGATGAAAAGGCTAAATGTACTAGGAGGAAGGACACAACTATGCCTTACTCTGTTAATTTTTATTCCAGGGGTGGTGTGGCCATCAGGGTTTGGGTGTGTTTGACCGTCTGAGAACTGATCACGGCAAAATGTTAAAAAAAAAACAGCCCGCATGCGATCAGAGGATGAAACGCACTCACACTAACCCTCCACCCCACATCCTTCCCCACTTACCTGATTCCTGTCGCCTGGTCCACTTCAGCCCTGCGGCGTCGGATCCATCCCTCTAACGTGGGTCGAATCCAATGCCACAGAGTCCCTTTTTCTTACTTATTTTGTTCCCTGCCTCCAATATTGAGGAAGTGGGGGACACCCCTGCAACCCACCAAGGCTAATACATGCTGACATGGGGTGGGGGACACCCCTGCAACCCCTCCTCCACATGTTCGGCATGTATTAGGCTAAACGTTTTTTTTCTTGATCGAATAGTACTGACCAAATTCGAGCAAATGTAACATTCAATCAAAAAAAAACAATGATGCGAATACCACCATCAGTCATATACCTGTTTACAGTTCCATTGTTATTTTAGAGCAATTTAATTGCTCTTAATATCCCAAGAGGCATGCCCAATTCAATCAGTGCATCCTACAAACCTCCTCTAGGTACACTATCAAATGCGGTCTTTAAATCAACAAAGACTGCGTAGATATTCATGGACCTCAATGTCACATATTTCACCAGGATCAAATGGAGTCTTAGAGCTTGGTCCACTGTGCTGATATTACGCTGGAAGCGCCCCTGCCTCCTTACTCCATGCATCCAGATGTCCCAGCACCGCCTTAGCAAATACCTTGCTTCCCGCATCAAGGAGGAAGTGGGTCGATAATTTTACTGCGCAACCCCTGTCTCACTTCTGGTGAATGGGGACTATTATTGCCTGGGTCCTTAAATTAGGCACCGTATTTGCTTATGGGAGGGCATGAAATAGTTATAACAAGTACGGTAGCCATGCCCCTACCTCCTGGCGATACCAATCAACGGAGATCATATGAAATCCTGAGACTTTCCCCAACTTCTGTGACATGAGGGCCTCCTCTACGTTGCGTATTGTCTACACCAGTGATTCATTCACCCCCTCCCTGGACCTGTCAGTGGTAACCCTAATTTCCTTATTATTATAGGCCTGATTATCCACCTTGCTTTTCTTGTATATGACACGGCAGTTGTCGGTAAGTTTGTGTACTTGCTGCTATTCTTCAGTTTATCAACCCAACATGGTGGCTGGTGTCTTTGCGTCTGTGTTGTCTTCCTCAAAATGACTTTGAGATACTCCACAATCCACACAAACTTTGCTAGTTGGTTATTCTGTTGCGGTTACATTTCTCAATTGTGCCAGCGCCCCATGGTAATTACCCACACTCACTGGCCTTACGGTATTTCTGAGAGCACAACATTTGGGACAGTAGCAGGGTTAGGGGAAGTGACTGTGGTACTACTACCGTCAAGAACAGAAACAGTATTGATGCGAATCTCATCCCCAGCATCATGACTCTTTCACTGAATAAAACTCATGAGATCTACCCTCACTCTTCATAAGAGCATGCTGTCATCAGCCTTCTTTCTCCTCTTGTAGAGTATAGGCTGATGTCTGTACCTATTTTGCTGCAATGTTTCTGTAATTTATTCTAGCAGATATGCAAATATTCTACCTCCAGGCATTTAATTCACTTTGCAGCTTCTCCCCTATTCCTCAGACTCTGTTGTTCCTTTAACCTTTCCTGGAAAGATGAGATATTGTCAAGACTTGATGGTCGTTTAGCCGATGAAACCTCCGTCCCCAAGTACCACTCGAGCAAACAAGAAATTACTGCCCGAGCGGTACTTGAGGCCACAGGTGGTGAATTTTCGTCAGCCGGAACCAGGAATGCCGGAAGATGCCCCCTATGACCACTGTAAGGCAAACACGAAGTTAGGTCATAAACACAGAACCCTAGACTTGTATATGAATATGTAAGAAGTCTACAATAGGGCTTACCCTTAGGAGCTGGTCGGGACCCAATATTGGTGTAAGGATGTTTTCGGAGGCAGCCGGCAAGGGTGACGACAAGATGACAACTTGGTAATGCAGTTAGTAGGATGAAATCACCACCTGACGTAGAAGCCAGAAGCTGTGAGTCAATCAGTTGAAAGGTACGTGATCCAAGAACAAAGTTCATAACAAAAAGGGCAATCCAATAACAGTCCGGGGATGAAAAACGTGGTCGAGTCCAGAAGAGAACAGTTCCAGCAGGGTATAGCAAAAGGAGTAAGTTCCAGGCAAAGGTACCGTGAAGGAAGAAGCCAAATCAGAGTCCAAGAATCAATCCGAGGTCAGTGGTAGTCTGTAATCCGTAATGCGCCCAACAGGATCAGCTGTGAAGCGCTGGAGGGCAGTCAGCGCGTCGCTTTTGAATGCTGACTAATGATCACGTGACTCTCATCATCCGTCACGTGATCGACCGTGCTGAAGGAGGAGCTCCCAGGTGCCGGCAACGAAGACGTTGTAGAATGCCCGTGGCGCGTCTCCATGGCAACTGCCAACGCCGGAATGGAAACCAACGCCGGGATGGGAAATGAGGCAAAAATCAGCATCGCTGACCTTGTCCCACCCTTTGCCGGCAGGCCTGCAGGGGAGAGTATGTCCTGGCATGTATTTTGGTGGTGATAGTGGGGGCTGGATTCTGGGATGTGTTCACGGAACGCGTGGATAAAGATGGGGGCGTGACAGATATAAACTTTACGTGGATGCCCCAACTTTTAATTCTGGGTGAATTCTTATCTTGTGGCTTTCCAGTTAGGCTTAGGCGGTCTTGCTTGCCAGACATCAAAGGTGTTTTCATATAAGAAGAGGTGGAACTTCTTACACATACATCCAAACAGAAGGTTTTCTTCTTAAGCATGCAATAGGCCTTTCTCTTTCAGTGAGACCTCTGCTAGTATACAATATAATTTTCCTTAGACTATGCCTCGTGCTTTTCTTGAGGTATTATGGCATCCAGACGAAAAGGACTAGCTTCTACGGTTAGTTCAGTACACAGGGTGGGTTTCAAGCAAACCATGTGGTCTGTTCTGCGTACTCTTCTTTTGGAGCCCGGGATTCCTGGAACTTTTCCATCGAAATTAATTCTTGCATGTGTGTTTTGGGTTGATGATATGGGGTGCTCACTGACACAATTACTTCCATGCATTACAATACTTATTAATGTCAGCAACAGCAAGAGGTTTTCAAGAGATGGAGTGGAAGTAAGGAAACTTTAAGGAACTCATGGTGGCAGCAGTAAAGACATACACAAGTGATCACAGTTCAAGTATGGTTATTAAACCGAAAATGCAGGGTGGAAAAACGCCTAATCTAAACCTAAATCTAAGATGGGAGGTAGCCTCGACCATCAAATGAAAAAGAAGGCTTTCCTCATGGCGTCTTGTCAAATTAAAAAGGCCTATACAAAAAAATAACTATTGCCAAATCCTTACAACTAATTATAGAAAGAGTGTGGGATAGTGTTCCCAAATAATAAGTCAGGATGTGATTGCCAGAGGTCTTCCTTGCCCAAGTTTTCAGCACAGGACAAGGTGGGTCTCCTGAGCACAGCACACACTCGAGCTTTCCCAGCACAAGCCGACAGTTCAGTTCAGTTCCAGCTATCAGGTTCTTCAATGGTTAAGTCTCTTTGTAATAAAAAGTCTCTTGCATTCGAGGGCCTGATAATTTCAACACACAAAAGTTCTGTTCCACGTATGGCTTCGGGTGGCGGTTTCGCCACTGAGTCCCCCTCTTCTGAATTCAGAACCCTCACAGTTGTACTCTACAACTCAATGAAACAGTTATTTAATACGGTAGTTAGGGTGATGACTTTACACGCCTTGATCTCCCTCCTTCGGAACCCTTTTAAATTGCCACCTTCCCTCCTTCGGGTTCACTCCTGTCAGCACAATGTTCATGGGACTTCAGCTTTCATCACCTTTGGTTAGCATCCCTCCGCCGGGTTCACTCTTGCAACCTTTACAACGCACCATTTGTGCATTCTTTTTACCATGCAGGATTTGTTCCCCTTTTTGTTTCCCAATCATCTGCCGGTCAAAGACGTTCGACTGTATGGAGGATTTGACAAGACCCCCTTATGAACACTTTGACCCCCTTCCGTCTTTTTCTAAGGCCTTCTGGTTACTGTAGTTCAACAGCAGGATAATTGCCTAGCGTTTCTCACGTGAATACCCACGTGGTGTTTGATTCGGTTATGCTGACTTTCCCCTTTCCTTATATCAATAGTTATTTTTTATTCAAAGTTCAATTAGCTGCTTGCTACTTTCGTTCAACACAGTTTGGTTTCTTTATCGCTCTCCCCTCGACTCACCGGCTTTGATGAACTGCTTTGCTTTCTTGTGTGTAGAGTCAAGACCAGTACCATTGGGCCATACGTCTCTCCCCAGCTTGGCTGTTAGTGGAGGAGGCGCCTGGGAAACCGTTGACCTCTGCTGCGACACACGCTGGCTATTGTCCGCGGCCTTATGATTCCTTCTCTTGGGGCATCACAGGTCTCTGTCGATAAGGGCAAGATCACTTCTCCCCTTGGTATCCTCTCGACATGTACCACGTACAACAATAAATCATCCACATAAAGGGAAACTATATGCCGTTGACCTCCCGCTTCAATTCCTGCCTCCCTCATTTCCTGCGCAGAAATGCTGCCAAGGGCTCCAGGGCCAAGGCAAACAGAATCGGGGAGGCTGAACACCCCTGCCGCGTTCCCCTGCCCAGTTCCCATGTCCCAGACACCCAGTTGTTAGTCCTCACCATAGCCATTGGCTTCGTAATATAACAGGGCCAACCATCCACATATGTTATCCCCAAACTCAAATTCCCTCAGCACCCGGAATAGCCATTTCCACTCTAGGGAGTCGAACGCCTTCATAGCGTCGAAAGAGGCTATTGCCAGGTCCTGCTTCTGCGACTTCACTAAATCCATAACATGGTGAAGGCGAGAGATGTTACCAGATGTATTTCTTCCCCCCACAAACCCGCATTGGTCCGGATGGACCAAGTGCGGCGCTACCCTCGCCAGTCTAGCGGCTAGAATCTTCCCCAGGATTTTCCCATCAACATTCAATAGGGATATCGGTCGATACGCTGTGCAGTCCATCGGGTCCTTCCCCTCCTTCAATATCACAGTTATTACTGCCTCTTTCATCGATTCCGGGAGGCAACCCCTCTGAAAAGCTTCCAAATATACCCTCTGGAGCTATGGCACCAGGAGATCCACAAACGTGCAGTAAAACTCCAGTTGGAATCCGTCACTACCCGGCGCTGTACCTTTCCTCATTTTGCAAATCAGCCAGCGGATGTCAGCCTCTTCGATTGGGGCCTCCAATTCTTCCCATGACTCCTCCCCCAATTTCGGTAACTGTAACAATTCCATGAGGTCCTCTACATCGACATCCACGTACCCACCCTCACTTGTATACAGCTCCTCGTCGAATGCCACAAAGGCTTCATTAATCTCCCTTTGGGTCCCCACTATATTCCCCGAGTTCGTCCTAATCTGGGTTATAGCCTGGCTCGGGTTTTCCTTGCTAATCTACCAGGCCAACAACTTGCCCGCCTTGTCCCCCTCCCCCTGCAATCTAACGTCCCGCCTACCACTATCAAAATGCGACAGATCCGTCAAGATTTCCTGGTGGAGCTCCAGTTTCTGCGCCAGGGCCTCCCCCACCACAGCACCCCTTGCCACCTCCCTATCCAGTTCCGCCACCTGATTCTCTGTTTGCCGCAGCGTGTCCAGGAGCCGCTTACGTATACCCATCATCATGGATAGACATTTCCCTCGCATGGTCGCCTTAAAGGCTTCTCAGAGCAACCTCCTGGACTCCACTGACCCCTCATTCCGCTCATAAATTGCTGTAATTCCTTCTCTAAGCTATCTGACGAATGCCCCATCCCCCAGTGCCTCTCTCTGGAGTTGCCATAACCGCCGCGGGGGCTCTCATTGATCCCAAATAATGTGGCAAACAAGGGGGAGTGATCTGACAGGTTGTGCCCTAGGTACATTACTTTCTCAAAATACTGACAATGTTCCCTCCCCATTAGTATATAGTCCAGGCACGAGTATGAGCCATCTACGCCCGAGAATAGGAGTATCCCTTTTCCTCCCCATGTCTCTCCTTCCATACCTCTACCAGGTCTAGTTCCCTCATTATCCTATGGAGTGACCTCGTCATACCCTTTTAGGCAACCCTCTACCCCCCGATCCATCCAATCACTCATCCAAGTGACAATTGAAATCTCCACCCCATACTAGCATTTCCCCCCTTTATGCCCCATCATGCATAGCACCGACGGAAAATATTCCTTATCATCTACATTCGGGGCGTACGAATTAACCAAAGAAATTGTCTTGCCCTCGCATAAACCCCTCACTAGCACCGTTCTACCAATCTCATCCTTCAGCACCACTTCCACCTTTAGTGGTACCCCTCTCGTGACCCAAATAAGCACTCCCCTAGCTTGGGTTGAATATGTTGTGCCAACTACCTGTCCCCCCCACAGTTTCCCCAGTTTCCCCAGCTCCTACTTACCCACGTGCATCTCCTGTATCAGAGCCACTTGTATCCCTTGCCTCTTCCGGAACTCCCCCACCCTCCTCCTCTTCTGGAACCTCCCTAACACCTGGACATTCCATGTCCCAATTTTCAAGCTTCCCACATTACCCAGCTATCCTTCTGATAACATCCCTCAAGGTACCTCCTCATCTCTCCCACACATCCCCCTCCCAAACTCTCCACCTACACCTTCCCCAGTACCTGTACATAGAACCGTCCCCAACCTCGCAATATGCCTTATTACTGCCTTGTCAATCCTCCTACCCCCTCCTTGTCCCTGGACCTCCCCCGTCGCACCCGTCCCCAACTTGGTGGCCCCAACCCCAGCTCTTCCCCACCAAATCCACCCCCCCAACCCTCCCCTCCCACCCAACTGTCCCTACCCTCCCCCCGCTCACCCCCCAACCTCCGGTTCATTTTTTTAAACTGCAAATGTATTTAAAACCATAAATAAGCAAAAGGCTTGGTCAATCCTACCCACACCTTTTCATAACTCGGCCTGATTGGTCTATAGCTTCAGGGTTCCTGTCTGAGTCCTTTTTTGAAGATGGGAATTGTTTGGGTAGGACATCATCTGAATTATAAAAACTTTGCACTTTTAAAAACATTTCTGTTCTGGTCTAAAAGTGAGTGTTACTTTTCATGGCTATGCCAGATGGTCTAGCTGTGAGCCATGGCACATAGGGGGAGAGTTCAAAGTTGAACCCTGCCAATTCCTAAGGTCAAGATTACAGTAGCCTCCTTCAATGGAGCTAAGTCCACGGTCTCTATCACCAGGCTTGGACATTTCCAGCTGCCAGCTCGATAAGCTAACGGTCAGAAACCACAAAACGGGAGGAGGTTATGGGAGGAATCGGGTTGTTAATTGTATTGTTCCCTTTTGAGAAGTCTAATAGTATTCATAAGGCTGCATGTCTCTCACCTAGTGGGTTTAGGAGATCTTTGTTACTGCCTATCGAGAATATTTAGGTTTGTTTGATGGACCAGAAGCATGCATTGTAGGTTATTAACTTCAAGACTGTCTGGAAGTGATGATAAACATCATTTTCAAAAAATGTGTGTAGCTCTGGTATCAGAAGTGTAAGGTGGCTGTGACTCTGCATGGACCCTTTCGTTCAGTGGAAACTCATGGTATAGAGGTAAGCAGTGGAAGCCAACAAACTGCAAGCAACACATACTTTTCATTATTTAATTTCCCCCAGTTAAAAGGTATTGTGGTGAAGCTCGAGTGGATATTGCTGTGCAGAACCCTGTTGTCGAAGGCTTTGACAACCAATCCCCATTACACCTTGTGTGGTATCCCCACATTTCATCCCAACTACCTAGTACAGGAGGTGGAATCAGTGGGTGGAACCTATGGCTGCACCTGCCACAGCATCTGGGGCAGTGACATGGGGAGTTGGCAGTCAACATCACTATGTGTGGAGTGAGGCAGGCAGTTGACTCTGCAATCCCGCATCCCAGTTCCTTCCTGTGAGCTCTTGTTGCTGGAAATGCTGACAACATCCTGACTGTACTGGCGATGCTGTGTAGAGATTCATCGACCATGTCCACCTGAGTAATGAACATTAAGATCAAACTGAGCATCTGTGCAAAGATACTCAATGAGCTGATGATTGTGAGGGCCATGGTCGCTGCATTAAGGGGCAATGTAATGGACCTTAGAAAAAGCCCAATGTATCCCCTCGCAAAAGATCCCTGGAGAAGTCTAGCCACATCAGTCTATCTTCATAGTGCTCGCATTAACATTTAATTCATATCCACAGGGCTCTGAAAGACACGCCATCCCTAATAGTGGTGCGCAACAGGAGTTTCCTAAATCTGGTCTTTTGCAGAGGGACAGTGCACATTCAGCAATACTTTCTAGAGCTGCGACCACAGCTAACAGCATTGACTCTTAAAAACTGCCTACTTGGCCAAGCAAGGATGTGCCTTCAGGTGGCCAGCACATAGAGATTATTCACTCATCCCAGAAACCTCAAGCGGTTCATCAACACTCAAAGGATAAACAAATGCAACTCCCCCAGACCTGACCGCTAATTGATGTGCATGTGAACACCATATATAAATATAATAATTTAGTTATTTAGTGTTTTTGTATTTATTTAGTATTCATATAACACCTTATGCCAAGGCAGTGTACAAAACCAATTTTACAGTACAATAAAAAATGTGCAAATGGTTGCAATAAAACAATATAATTTACAGTGAAGATTACAATACAATTAAGGCAGAAGTTAGAAGGTCTTTAAGGCGGAACAGAAGGTGGGGTAAGATTGAATAGACCGGAGGAAGAGCGGAAGAGCATTCCAGTAAAGAGGAGCCAGAAGGGAAATAGAACGGAAACGAGAGGAAGCACAAGGGGGATGAGGAACAGTTAAGAGAAAGTGGGTTTGGGAAGGAAGAGTGCGAGAGGGGACATAGAAGAAAATGAGAGTGACAAGATAAATAGGAGCAAGTCCATAAAGAGATTTAAATACGTTACAAAGAAAATTGAATTCAAGCTGATAGTGAAAAGGTAGCCAATGGAGAGAGGCCAAGGAGGGGGCAATGGAGACACACATAGGTATGGAATACAAGAGACAAATAGAGGAAGTGAAAATAGGTTTAAGGGGAGCAAGATGGGAGGCGGGAAAACCAAAAAGAAGAACAGAACAGTAAAATGAAGAAGTGAAATCTTTTCCTGAATACATTCTTAAGCCACTTATTTGTGTCATCTGAGATCAATTTGTTAGTTTCTTCCCTCTTCTTGCAGAGTTGTGTGCACCACTTTGTTGTTGAGAGAGTAGTTCCTTTGTATGCAAAGGTTAGGCTTGTGGGAGGAATATTCTTCTGCGGCCCAGCCTTCTTTCCCCTCCCTCAACTGAACCAATGGCCATAGTTACAATTAACTTCCTTAGGGTAAGGGGGTTTCAAGACACATAAGGCCAAAGAGATTCCCAGTTACGATCCTATTACACATTCATATATTAGTGGGCACTGTGTCTGTTTTATTGTTAGTGCTGTCTACAGGTTATTAGTAAACAAGATTCAAGGAGGGAGATAAAAAAAAACACCATGCAGTCCACTAGGATGCTGCTGTGAGTCCCCATGCAACCTCTATTACTGTTTCCATCCATGAAACTCCAATGTCCTATATCGTTTTGGATTTTTACTACTAAGTCTACTATGGCTATCAATGGATCGAGGGTACTTTGGCAGTGTACAGTGCGATAAGGCCATTTGGGAAATTATGGTCTCAAACACTGTAGTCATCGTTTTAGAAACATAATCTAAAAATGTTTCTCAAAATCCGACCAAACGGGTGAAAAATATAGCCAGATGTCAAAAGCTAGACAGAGTTAACATCTATAATACCACAGAAGATTACTACATATCCTCCAAAGGGACAACTACCAAACTACCTGCACTGGGCAACTCCTAGATGACAGTGAGAGCACATTTGAATCTAGTGATGGACCAATTACTGGAACGGCTGCCTAAGGGTGTGATTTTATTGTTCTGCAGTTTAAACAGCATTGAGGCTCCTATTTAAGCTCATACAATATGGGTCGAACATCCATTGCAAAACAGTTCACATTTTTAGCAATGGATGCTCCGCCTGTCTGGGCCCTGACGCAACCCTGGTGGAGATTGCAGTTACTTGACATGGAGTTTGGACGACCGTGCAAAATACCATGGACGACTGACTTCCTTCCTTCCTTCCTTCCTTCCTTCCTTCCTTCCTTCCTTCCTTCCTTCCTTCCTTCCTTCCTTCCTTCCTTCCTTCCTTCCTTCCTTCCTTCCTTCCTTCCTTCCTTCCTTCCTTCCTTCCTTCCTTCCTTCCTTCCTTCCTTCCTTCCTTCCTTCCTTCCTTCCTTCCTTCCTTCCTTCCTTCCTTCCTTCCTTCCTTCCTTCCTTCCTTCCTTCCTTCCTTCCTTCCTTCCTTCCTTCCTTCCTTCCTTCCTTCCTTCCTTCCTTCCTTCCTTCCTTCCTTCTTTCCCTCCCTCCCTTCCTCCCTCCCTTCCTTCCTTCCTTCCTTCCCTCTTCTCCCTCCCCTTCCTCACCTGCCTTCCTCCCCTTCCTCCCCTCCCCGTCCATTCTTCCCCTTCCTCCCCATCCTTCCGCCCCCCCTTCCTCCCCTTCCCTCCCTCCCCTTCCTTCCCCCGCCCTGAAAGGAGTGCTGAGGGCAGCTCAGCATAGTTTCTACAATTATCACTCTGTATGAGGCATTCAGTGGCGAAAAAGTATTTAACTGTGAGGTCTGCAGTCTTTTTTCTGGTTCCTTCGTCAGTTTCAACAAGCAACCATGTAGAAACACATAATAGCATTCGCCACCGTCTTGCCGACACACCACTCTGAACATGAATCATAAGACATGAATCAGCTGCCGCCATTTTATGCCCCTTGCTGACATGTCGCCCTCGGGGTCTTCTACTTTCTCAGTAGAATATCATGGAAACATTCGGGAATCCGTTGTCTTGGCCAATGCGACAAAAAAAGTATGTACAAGGACTCCAGAACAATGTGTGATGACAGTATCCAGCCGAGTGTTTGACGCTTGGTAAAACGTGAGCGACCAAGGGGGGATTATTTTACAACACAACAACCATATACACATTACATATTTCTGTTATGCAAACTATATATGCCACGTGAACATAATTTGCATAAAAGATGCACACATTTTTTTATGGAAATCCAAAAGGCAGACTGCTCGTATTGACAATGATTTATTTTCACACAAACGTGGTGCATTAGCTTAATCATTCAATCAGCACTTTCCCTGCACTCCACTGATGTAAATTTCGACCAGCAAATAGAAGCTGCACCTCGGTGGCAGGGACTCTTATCTATGTAAGAAGTGCACTGAGTGAGTTGGCCACAACATTTAATATTTTCAGAATTGTGAAGTTGGGACCTGCTTAGTTCGAGGAAAAACGATGTCGATTTACAGTCAAAGGTAGAGTAGGGAGCCATTTGAAATCATATACTGAGTGTTCCTTTTCTCGGTGCTGCTGCAACATAAAATGTAAATGAGTTGAAACATGTGCATTAAAATGTTTTTAAGTTCAGCCGCAGTAGTGAAAAAAAAAATACATAATTTAAAATCAAAGCACCACATGCTCAATTTTGTCTTTTACACTATTACCGTGGATAACATGGAACGCGCAGGCAAATAGGAATAGGCCTCTGATAGACACTTCACGCGCCAAGATAACATCTTTGCTTTGCAGTAAAATCAAATGGCACATATTTAATTCCGTGGAGAGAGGAACTTGAACTTTCATTTGCTAAACCTGTGAACCAGGTAACTGTCCCTAGACAGACTCTAACTGTTGCTGTGTAATGGTGTGATGTCCATAGTCGGGGGTGGTTGGCCGCCTATTTAGGTGAAAGCAGAGAGGGGCTATCCCTGTCTAAGCTAATTCTAAAATCGTTTTAGTTCCAAACTGACCTCAATCCGGTTTACAACACAAACGGATGTGTGAAAGCATAAAAACACACCATGCAAAATAACCGGGGTAATAGATTTACAAGTGAAGGTTCTCCCGCACTTGCTGTTTTCTTTTTTTTTGCCAATGATTAATTTCTTCTTTCAAAGTTCCAGTCTTTAAGAGTGTTGTAAAATGATGCAAGGCAGACTTCAGGGTTGCTGGTTGAACTCCTTTATTGAGGCTCCGTCAGCAGCTTTATTAATGCGGTTCATACACTTGAACATGAACTCAGGGGCAACAGGCCCTCAACAATACTGGGTGCAGCATATAGGATGGGGTCTATAAGATGAAGAAATGTTTCTTATAAAGAGGAGCACCGGGAGCTGGACCTGCTCCTTGCCCCCTGCTCCAGCTTCTCTTGTTCGCGCTCGCAGGAGTTTGGGAGATAACGCGAGATTACGGGTCCCGCGATATCTCCACACACCTCCCCTTGACAATGCAAAACTGTTTATTGCATAACATAGTCATTGTATCTCACCGGTCTTCTGTGTTCCTTCTGTGTTCCCTTCTCGGCCGGTCTTCCTTCCCGCTGATGTTGTCCAGTACTTGACCAGTTTCCTGGATGGCCTCTGGTGCGTCTCCTTTGGCTTCTTCCTCCGCAAACTCTTTCCTTCCTGCTTCCGGCTCTTGTTCTCGCAAAGTCTCTCTGTCGGGTCCTTCATAGGTTATGGGTCCCTCCTGTGTCTTTTCTCCCTCGCGATTCTTCTCGAACATGGCTACTCTTTCCATGTTCGGCCATCCTTGGTGCGGGCATGGTTGGTTCGTCTATGAATCACTCTTATAGGTTGACTGAACTTCGAAGCAGTCATTTGGTCCTTGGTTGGTAGACGTACTTTAATCCAATCACCTTCTTTTACTTCACGGTCTTGGGTTGTCGTTCTTCTGTCGCTCCACCTTTTCATGCATGCCTTGCTGTTCTCTAATCTCCATACTACTTCCGACATGTCCACTTCATCGTCTTCTCTTACTCTGGCCAACCATGGTGGCACTAGTGTGGATGCTGCTCTCCTCCCTCGCAACATGCGAAATGGGGAGATTTTGGCAATACCGTTGGGCGTTAGCCTGTGAGCTGCAATGGCTTCTTTGACCGTATTGAAGGGATCCATCCCTGAGGAGGTCGCCAATTGTATAGCTCCTTTAATGAACATGTTGGCTCTCTCCACAAGTCCATTTGCTTGGGGATGATACAGTGCTGCTTTCCTTTTTGACGAATGTTGTGTTTCTGCAGGAACAACTCCATGTCCCTCGATACTAACTGTACCCCATTGTCTGTTACTAACTGGCTGGGGAGACTCTCCCTCTGAAAGATTGATGTAAGAACTTCTATCACAGTGGCAGTCGTGATATTGGGGACAAACTCAACTTCCACCCACTTCGACAGGTTGTGTTATTATAGAGCGATTTAATTGCTCTTAATATCCCAAGAGGCATGCCCAATTCAATCAGTGCATCCCACACACCTCCTCTAGGTACACTATCAAATGTGGTCTTTAAATCAACAAAGACTGCGTAGATATTCATGAACCGCAATGTCACATATTTCACCAGGGTCAAATGGAGTCCTAGAGCTTGGTCCACTGTGCTGATATTACGCTCTAAACCAGCCTGGAGGTGGCAAAATGCCCCTGCCTCCTTACTCCATGCATCCAGATGTCCCAGCACCGCCTTAGTAAATACCTTGCCTCCCGCATCAAGGAGGAAGTGGGTCGATAATTTATTGCGCAACCCCTGTCTCACTTCTGGTGAATGGGGACGATTATTGCTTGGGTCCTTAAATTAGGAGCTGTATTTGCTTATGGCAGGGCGTTAAATAGTTATAACAAGTAGGATAGCCATGCCTCTACTTCCTGGCGATACCAATCAATGGAGATCATATCCAATCCCAAGACTTTTCGCAACTTCTTTGACATGAGGGCCTCCTCTATGTTGCATATTGTCTACACCAGTGATTCATTCACCCCCTCCCTGGACCTGTCAGTGGTATCCCTAATTTCCTTATTATTATAGGCCTGATTATCCACCTTGCTTTTCTTGTATTGCCATATGACACGGCAGTTGCCGGTAAGTTTGTGTACTTGCTGCTATTTTTCAGTTTATCAGCCCAACATGGTTGCTGGTGTCTTTGCCTCTGTGTTGTCTTCCTCCAAATGACTTTGAGATATTCCACAACCTACACAAATTTTGCTAGTTGGTTATTCTGTTGCGGTTACATTTCTCAATTGTGCCAGCTCCCCATGGTAATTACCCACACTCACTGGCCTTAGGGTATTTCTGAGAGCACAACGTTTGGGATAGTAGCAGGGTTAGGGGTAGTGACTGTGGTACTACTACAGTCAAGATCAGAAACAGTATTGATGAGAATCTCATCCCCAGCATCATGACTCTTTCACTGAATAAAACTCATAAGATCTACCCTCACTCTTCATAAGAGCATGCTGTCATCAGCCTTCTTTCTCCTCTTGTAGAGTATAGGCTGATGTCTGTACCTATTTTGCTGCAATGTTTCTGTAATTGATTCTAGCAGATATGCAAATATTATACCTCCAGGCATCTAATTCACTTTGCAGCTTCTCCCCTATTCCTCAGACCCTGTTGTTCCTTTAACCTTTCCTGGAAAGATGAGATATAACCTTTACGTGGATGCCCCAACTTTTAATTCTGGGTGAATTCTTATCTTTTGGCTTTCCAGTTAGGCTTAGGCGGTCTTGCTTGCCAGGCATCAATGGTGTTTTCATACAAGAAGAGGTGGTACTTCTTACACATACATCCAAACAGAAGGTTTTCTTCTTAAGCATGCAATAGGCCTTTCTCTTTCAGTGAGACCTCTGCTAGTATACAATATAATTGTCCTTAGACTATGCCTCCGTGCTTTTCTTCAGGTACTATGGCCTCCAGACCAAAAGGACTAGCATCTACGGTCAGTTCAGTACACAGGGTGGGTTTCAAGCAAAGCATGTGTTCTGTTCTGCGTACTCTTCTTTTGGAGTCATCCCGGGATTCCTGGAACTTTTCCATCCATATGAATTCTTGCATGTGTGTTTTGACTGATGAGGTGGGGTGCTCACTGACACAATTACCAATTACTTCCATATATTACACAACTTATTAATGTCAGCAACAGTAAGGGTTTTTCAAGAGCTGGAATGGAAGTAAGGAAACTTCAAGGAACTCATGGTGGCAACAGTAAAGACAAACACACGGTGGCACACCTTCAGGAGTCTCTTTTGCACTTACAGACTAAGTTGTCCAGATGCTTGGTTGCAGTCCTGACTAATTTTCTTCCTGTTGTTCAGGGATAATAAGAAACTGAATGCTTGACATGAGCTTTGTGAGAAACATGAAGGTGTCTCCCTGTCTAGTCCCCGGGGATCTGGCATCCTGGTGGCCAGGACATTTCCATCACTTTTGGATCCAGTTCCTGGGGGTGGACCAGTGCGAGAGGTTCACCTGGATAGGGGGGACCTTGAGGAGTAGGAGTGTGACACCGAATGGTGAGATGTGGTATCCCCCTTCTTTAAACACCTTTTCCCTATCCTTCCAAAACACTGCCCCCTATTCTGACACAAACACTTTCGCACAACACGAAAGACAACGGACTAACTCCAGAGCCGGTTACCTGACATGTCCCAATGCAAGAGTCAGGCAAAGTCAGGCAATTGATCAGCATCACTCACAGTTCACAGCTCTTTCCCTTCCCCACAAGGATAAAAGGTGGAGCACAACAGCATTCTACAAGGAAGGCAGACCACACAACGTGAGAGCTAACTCAGCATGGCAGTTCAAGAGAAGGCGAAAGACGGTGCGAGTCGAGAGGATACCAAAGGGAGAAGTGACCTTGCCCTTATTGACAGAGACCTGTAAAGCCCCAAGAGAAGGAATCATAAGGCCGCAGGCAATAGCCAGTGTGTGTTGCAGCAGATGTCAACTGTACCCGGGCACCTCCTCCACTGACAGCCAAGCTGGGGAGAGACGTATGGCCCAATGGTACCGGCCTTGACTCTACACACCAAACTGTGTTGAACGAAAGTAGCAAGCAGCTAATTGAACTTTGAATAACAAAGAACTATTGATATAAGGAAAGGGGGAAAGCCAGCATAACCGAATCAAACACCACGTGGGTGTTCACGTGAGAAACGATAGGCGATTACCCTGCTGTTGAACTACAGTACCCAGAAGGCCTTAGGAAATGGCAGAAGGTGGTCAAAGTGTTCATAAGGGGGTCTTGTCAAATCCTCCATACAGTCGAAAGTCTTTGACCGGCAGAAGATTGGGAAACAAAAGGAGAACAAATCCTGCATGGTAAAAATAGTGCGTTGTGAAGGTTGGCAAGAGTGAACCCGGCAGAGGGATGACTCTGATTTTGGCAGGTATGATATGATAGCATTTATAACGCGCCAGTACACAAATGTTTCTTGGCGCGACAAGACAAAGAAGGGGAAACAAAGAGAGGACAAATCAACAATCTTACTAGGCTTTGTGTCATTCAGATTGCAAAAGTGCAGGGAAGGGGAAGGGGAGAAGTGCAAAGGTGGGGATGGAGAAGTGCAGGTAATCAAAAGTGCAGCCAGCGGGTGGCTCAGTGCAAGTGATCAGAAAGTGCAGCCAACGGGTGGCTCCTAATTGCCAAAAGAGGGTACTGTAGGGTTACAGATACATATCACAGGTGCTGGGGGAGAAAAGAGGCAGTGTGACGTGCAACTGGACAGCCAGGAACCTGGGCCCAAGTTCAGAGGGTAGTCAAATGACCAGCGCATGGAACAGATGGGTCATCAGCCGGGGAGAGGAAGAGAGAAAGCAAAAGCAAAGAGAAAGGTCTTCAGTTGCTTCCGGAACTAGAGATGGTTCTGCTCATGTTTGAGAGGGGCAGGGCCGAAGAAAGAGATCTGCCCCCAACCCTCTGCTTGGAAAAGCAGCTGACCCTCAGAGAGTTGGAGGTGGATGAGCAGAGAGCTCAAGATGGGAGATACTTAGGAAGAGAGAGTTGGGGGTAGTGCGGACCCAGGCCCCAGAAAGCCTTGTGGACAATGCAGAGGGTCTTGAACTTGATCCTTGCTGTCACTGTCAGCCAATTAAGAGATTTCAGAGCTGGAGAGATACGATCTCTGGGCTTGAGGCCAAGGACAGGTCTTGCAGTCCAATTCTGAATAGGATGTAGAGGACGGAGAGGAGAAGCAGGAAGATTTAGAAAGAGGCTGTTTTAGTTGTTCAGCCTTGAGAGGATTAGAGCTCTGGAGACAGTGAGCTTCTGGGGGAAGGAGAAGAAAGGAAGAATACCTCGGAGGAGGTGCAGCTGATAGTTTGACTTCTTAGAGACATTGGAGATGTGAGGAGAGAAGGAGAGGGTGGAGTCGAAGATGGCCCCGTGGTTCTTAGCCTCACAGGTAAGAGCAGGAAGAGGTCCCAGAGTGGGCAGCAGGAGACAGAGAGGAAAGGAGGGAGCTGGTGTTCCAATGAAGAGGATCTCCGTCTTACTGGCATTAAGGCAGAGATCATTGGCGGCAAACTACTACTGAATTGCAGGCAAACAACCAGGAATGAGAGAAGGAGTGGGGGCAGCCGAGGGGACCCTGAAAGAGAGCTGGGTGTCATGAACATATCAATGTCAGTTGGATCAGAGAGCAGCGATGCCTTGGGCAAGAGGTGCCAGGTATTGGTTGAACAGCCAGAGAAAGAAGTTAGACCCCTGGGGGACACCGCAGGTAGACAGAGAGATAGAAGAGAGGAAGGACTCAAGTTAGACATGAGAGGGTCGGTCAGTGAGAAAGGAGGTCAGAGTAAGCCCACAATTTGTTTAATACATTTGTTTTCAACTATTGTAAGGGTTTTAGTACCCTCCTTGCCCCATAGTTCGCTACCATATAAGGCCACAGGGATAGCCTGGGCATTGCATAATGGCAAGATCGGCAATGGCAACATTTTCCCCCATTTAGTTCCTAGGGAGTTAAGAACACCTACGTGCCTATTTTAAATCAGTTTGCTTTCGCTAATTTTGCAGGACCACTTGAATTGTTTCTCTTATTTGACACCTCTGTAGTCGTAAGTACTGACTTCCCCCAAATGGGCCTGGTCTATCTCAATATTGGTCCTTAAATGTCTAGTATGGTGACCTTTGTTTTATTAGAGTAAATGGTAAGGGATCTTTCAGTGCAAAACTCCAGGGTGATCTTCAGCTGTTTTCTTAGACCCATTCTTGTTTTAGAAATTAAGACAGCATTGTCGGGGTATAGGAGGATTCTGACTTCCTGTTTAGCAATGGAAGGTGCACCTCTATCGGCACATTCAATTTTTGTTGCCAAATCATTCATACATATTAACAAAAGGAGAGGGGCCAGAACACAACCTTGTCTGACCCCACTGTTCACTTGAAAAAAGCCACCTTGCTCACTGCCTTTCCCGTATCTTATTGTTGCCTGATTGTTTGTATATAGGCTTTGAATTATAGCAAGTAGATCGAGTGGGATAGTTAATGCATCTAAGGTTTCCCAATGTTTGCGCCTGTCGACCAAGTCAAATGTGGTTTTAAAATCAACAAAAAAGAAGAAAGATTGGTTCATTTTTTTAAAACTGAAAATGTATTTAAAACCATAAATAAGCAAAAGGCTTGGTCAATCCTACCCACACCTTTTCATAACTCGGCCTGATTGGCTGAGATTATCTGATTGGCTATAACCCAGTTTTTCAATCGAAGCAGAACGTCCTTCCCAAAAGCGTTATCAAGGCCATCTATAAGGCTGATTGGTCTATAGCTTCCTGGGTCCTGCCTGAGTCCTTTTTTGAAGATGGGAATTGTTTGGGTAGGACATCATCTGAATTATAAAAACTTTGCACTTTTTAAAACATTTCTGTTCTGGTATAAAAGTGAGTGTTACTTTCCATGGCTATGCCAGATGGTCTAGCTGTGAGCCATGGCACATAGGGGGAGAGTTCAAAGTTGAACCCTGCCAATTCCTAAGGTCAAGATTACAGTAGCCTCCTTCAATGGAGCTAAGTCCACGGTCTCTATCACCAGGCTTGGACATTTCCAGCTGCCAGCTCGATAAGCTAACGGTCAGAAACCACAAAACGGGAGGAGGTTATGGGAGGAATCGGGTTGTTAATTGTATTGTTCCGTTTTGAGAAGTCTAATAGTATTCATAAGGCTGCATGTCTCTCACCTAGTGGGTTTAGGAGATCTTTGTTACTGCCTATCAAGAATATTTAGGTTTGTTTGATGGACCAGAAGCATGTATTGTAGGTTATTAACTTCAAGACTTTCTGGAAGTGATGATAAACGTCATTTTCAAAAAATGTGCGTAGCTCTGGTATCAGAAGTGTAAGGTGGCTGTCCCTTAAACTCATTAGCTCACCTGCAGCACCTAAAGCCACAAGACTCTGCATGGACCCTTTCTTTCAGTTGAAACTCATGGTATAGAGGTAAGCAGTCGAAGCCAACAAACTGCAAGCAACACATACTTTTCATTATTTAATTTCCCCCAGTTACAAGGCATTGTGGTGAAGCTCGAGTGGATATTGCTGTGCAGAACCCTGTTGTGGAAGGCTTTGACAACCAATCCCCATTACACCTTGTGTGGGATCCCCACATTTCATCCCAACTACCTAGTACAGGAGGTGGAATCAGTGGGTGGAGCCTATGGCTGCACCTGCCACAGCATCTGGGGCAGTGACATGGGGAGTTGGCAGTCAACATCACTATGTGTGGAGTGAGGCAGGCAGTTGACTCTGCAATCCCATATCCCAGTGTGCAGTCCCCATTGATGGGCAATCTAATAGCGGTGATGTATCAAGCGCAATTGGAACCTTCAAAACTGTCAGAAGTGCTTGTTGGTCCCGCCTACACCAGTTAAAACCACACAGGGTTGTGAACAAGTTCCTTCCCGGGAGCTCTTGTTGCTGGAAATGCTGAAAACATCCTGACTGTACTGGCGATGCTGTGTAGGGATTCACCGACCATGTCCACCTGAGTAATGAACAATAAGATCAAAGTGAGCATCTGTACAAAGATACTGAGCTGATAATTGTGAGGGCCATGGTCGCTGCATTAAGGGGTAATGTAATGGACCTCAGAAAAAGCCCAATGTATCCCCACGCAAAAGAGCCCTGGAGAGGTCTAGCCACATCAGTCTGTCTTCATAGTGATCGCCATAAACATTTAATTCATATCCACAGGGCTCTGAAAAACACGTCATCCCGAGTAGTGGTGCGCAACAGGAGTTTCCTAAATCTGGTCTTTTCCAGAGGGACAATGCACATTCAGCAAAACTTTCTAGCGCTGCTGCCACAGCTAACAGCATTGACTCTTAAACACTGCCTACTTGGCCAGGCAAGGATATGCCTTCAGGTGGCCAGCACATAGAGATTATCAACATTCACCATTCAAAAGCATAAACAAATGCAACTCTCCCACACCTGAGCGCTAATTGATGTGCATGTTAATCATATATAAATTTAATAATTGAGTCATTTTGTATTTTTGTATTTATTTAGTATTCATATAACACCTTATGCCAAGGCACTGTACAAAACCAATTTTACAGTACAATAAAAAAATGAGCAAATGGTTACAATAAAACAATATAGTTTACAGTGTAGATTACAATACAATTAAGGCAGAAGTTCGAAGGTCTTTAAGGCGGAACGGAAGGTGGGGTAAGATTGAATAGACCAGAGGGAGAGAGGAAGAGCATTCCAGTAAAGAGGTGTCAGAAGAGAAAAAGAACGGACATGAAAGGAAGCACAAGGGGGATGAGGAACAGTTAAGAGAAAGTGGGTTTGGGAACGAAGAGTGCGAGAGGGGATATAGAAGGAAACGAGAGAGGAGAGATAAATAGGAGCAAGTCCATAAAGAGATTTAAATACGATACAGAGAAAATTGAATTCAAGCTGACAATGAAAAGGTAGCCAATGGAGAGAGGCCAAGGAGGGGGTAATGAAGTCACAAATAGGTAGGGAATACAAGAGACAAATAGAGGAAGTGAAAATAGATTTAAGGGGAGCAAGAGGTGAGGCGGGAAGACCAAAAAGAATAACAGAACAGTAAAATGAAGAAGTGAAATCTTTTCCTGAATAAATTCATTAGCAACTTATTTGTGTCATCTGAGATCAATTTGTTAGTTTCTTCCCTCTTCTTGCAGAGCTGTGTGCACCACTTTGTTGTTGAGAGAGTAGTTCCTTTGTATGCAAAGGTTAGGCTTGTGGGAGGAATATTCTTCTGCGGCCCAGCCTTCTTTCCCCTCCCTCAACTGAACCAATGGCCATAGTTACAATTAACTTCCTTAGGGTAAGGGGGTTTCAAGACACATAAGGCCAAAGAGATTCCCAGTTACGATCCTATTACACATTCATATATTAGTGGGCACTGTGTCTGTTTTATTGTTAGTGCTGTCTACAGGTTATTAGTAAACAAGATTCAAGGAGGGAGATAAAAAAAACACCATGCAGTCCACTAGAATGCTGCTGTGAGTCCCCATGCAACCTCTATTTCTGTGTCCATCCATTAAACTCCAATGTTCTATGTCTTTTTGTTTTTTGACTACTAAATCTACTATGGCTATCAATGGATCCAGGGTACTTTGGCAGTGTAGAGTGTGATGAGGGCATTTGGGAAATTATGGTCTCACACACTAGAGTCAATGGTTTACAAACATAGTCTAAAAATGTCTCTCAAAATTCGACCAAAAGGGTGAAAAATATAGGCAGATGTCAAAAGCTAGACAGGGATAACATATATATTACCACAGAAGATTACTACGTATCCTCCAAAGGGATGACAACCAGACTGCCTGCACTGGGCAACTCCCAGATGACAGTGAGAGCACATTTCAATCTAGTGATGGACCCATTACTGGAACGGCTGCCTAGGGTGTGATTCCATTGTTCTGCAGTTTGAACAGCATTGAGGCTCCTGTTGAAGCTCATAAAATATCCATAACGGGTCTTCCTTCCTTCCTTCCTTCCTTCCTTCCTTCCTTCCTTCCTTCCTTCCTTCCTTCCTTCCTTCCTTCCTTCCTTCCTTCCTTCCTTCCTTCCTTCCTTCCTTCCTTCCTTCCTTCCTTCCTTCCTTCCTTCCTTCCTTCCTTCCTTCCTTCCTTCCTTCCTTCCTTCCTTCCTTCCTTCCTTCCTTCCTTCCTTCCTTCCTTCCTTCCTTCCTTCCTTCCTTCCTTCCTTCCTTCCTTCCTTCCTTCCTTCCTTCCTTCCTTCCTTCCCTCCCTCCCTTCCTCTCCTTCTTTCCCTTCCCCCCTTCCTTCCCCTCCCTGTCCTTTCTTCCCCTTCCCTTCCTCCTCTTCCTTCCTCCTCTCCCCTCCACCCTTCCTTCCCCCCTCCCTGAATGGAGTGCTGAGGAAAGCTCAGCATGGTTCCTTCCCCCCTCCCTGAATGGAGTGCTGAGGAAAGCTCAGCATGGTTTCTACAATTATCACTCTGTATGAGGTATTCAGTGGAGAAACAGTATTTAACTGTGAGGTCTGCAGTCTTTTTTCTGGTTCCTTCACCAGTTTCAACAAGCAACCATGTAGAAACACATAATGACATTCGCCACAGTCTTGCCGACACACCACTCTGAACACAGTGGGGCAATAAGACATGAATCAGCTGCCGCCATTTTATGCCCCCTCGAGGTCATCTACTTTCTCAGTAGAATATCATGGAAACATTTCGCCATAAGCATGCGGGAATCCGTTGTCTTGGCCAATGTGACAAAAAAGTATGTACAAGGACTCCAGAACAATGTGTGATGACAGTATCCAGCCGAGTGTTTGACGTTTGGTAAAAAGGTGAGCGACCAAGGAGGGATTATTTTACAACACAACAACCATATACAGATTACATATTTTTGTTATGCAAACTATATATGCCACGTGAACATAATTTGCATAAAAGATGCGCATATTTTTAATAAAAATCCAAGAGGCAGACTGCTCGTATTGACAATGATTTATTTTCACACAAACGTGGTGCATTAGCTTAATCTTTCAATCAGCACTTTCCCTGCACTTGCACTCCACTGATGTAAATTTCGATCAGCAATTAGAAGCTCCACCTCGGTGGCAGGGATATCTATGTAAAAAGTGCACTGAGTGAGTTGCCCACAACAATTAATATTTTCAGAATTGTGAAGTTGGGAGCTGCTTAGTTCGAGGAAAAACAAACTGAGTCGATGACGTTATGTTTATGTCGATTTACGGTCAAAGGTAGAGTAGGGAGCCATTTGAAATCATATACTGAGTGTTCCTTTTCTCGGTGCTGCTGCAACCTAAAATGTAAATGAGTTGAAACATGTGTATTAAAATATAAGTTCAGTCGCAGTAGTGAAAAAAGAAAAAAAAAACATAACATAATTTAAAATCAAAGCACCACATGCTCAATGTTGTCTTTTACACTATTACCGTGGATAACATGGAACGCGCAGGCAAATAGGAATAGGCCTCTGATAGACACTGCACAAAATCAAATGGCACATATTTAATTCCGTGGAGAGAGGAACTTGAACTTTCATTTGCTAAACCTGTGAACCAGGTAACTGTCCCTACACAGACTCTAACTGTCCCTGGGTAATGGTGTGCTGTCCCTAGTCGGGGGTGGAGGGCCGCCTATTTAGGTGAAAGCAGAGAGGGGCTATCCTTGTCTAAGCTAATTCTAAAATCGTTTTAGTTCCAAACTGACCTCAATCCGGTTTACAATACAAACGGATGTGTGAAAGCATAAAAACACACCATGCAAAATAACCGGGGTAATAGATTTACAAGTGAAGGTTCTCGCGCACTTGCTGTTTTCTTTTTTTTTTGTTGCCAATGATTAATTTATTCTTTCAAAGTTCCTGTCTTTAGGAGTTATTGGTACAATGGTCACGAATACAAATCACATGAGACCATTTGAGAAGCAACATTATTTTAGAAGTAGCTCAGACAGGGATAGCCTCTCTCTGTCTTTCACCTACGTGCTTTACCAGATGAAAATTCAAGTTCCTCTCTCCACAGTGTTTTCACAATACATTTAGGGCACCAGATAGGTAACACGCCTTGCCCTACAGGTCCAATTGTTTGATTTACATATTTAATTCCACCAGCCATTACTTTCTTGGAAAATCATTTTGCATGTCTTGGTTTGTCTCTCACTCTTGAATTCTCAGTAATTTCCCATGACTTATTGAAAGAGCCTCAAATTTACAATCTCTCCTATTGAATTGTTTCTTCATTAGGAATTGTTTGCTACATCTTGATTATCTCTGTTTCTCTTGTTCATTGTGTTATGTACTATTTTTAAAGTACAGTATATGATATTTACACTATATCCTGACGCCGACAATTGTCAGGCTGCCTGCCTGTGCAATTAACACTTTGGTAGTATTGTGCAGGAGGGTTGGACCAAGGACTGTCATCCTCCCTCCTTATTTCATGGCAGACATATTGGGCTTTCCCTATGGCGGTCCCTTTAGTAGAGGTGGGTCTGGTAACCTGACCCAACAGGGATAGTGTAAATTGGAAAGAAGGGTGATGTTCAATCTGGTAAACAGGAGCTTTGTTTGGTGGCAGGATGAAAGGTGAAGTACAAGTTGTGTTGTAGAGGAGTTCAAAGAGAGGTCACAGCTATAATGGGATGATGTAACAGTGTGCAATGTGAAGTGAGTAACTTGGTATGATGAACCTGAGAGTGATGTGAGTAGGGAGGCATGACGTATTATGCCTAATATGTTGTGATGCTATTCCATTGATGCATGATAAGCAAGGCATGACATGTCGGTCAGTGGTGTGATGCAATGGGACATTGAGTGACGTTATGGGTCTGGGAGTGACTTGATAAGGTATGATGGTCTATGAGGTGTGGCATCCACGATGTTACATGACAGTGCATTGTGTAATGTGACTGGCAATGTATGATCAGATGTGGTGAGACATTTGCTATTTTATTAACACATGTATTTGTTTTGTAACTTGCTAGCAGCTCACTGGGAGCCTCTTTCTCTTTAGGATAGCCTTAACCCGAAGAGTAGACACAGTGCAGTCTGCATTGAATGAGGGTTGAAGTATTCATGAGTGTTGTCTTATTTGGTGGCAATGTCATGTTATTTTTGGATGGTGGTAATAAAATAATAACAAGTGATTAGAGGATCTGCTTTTGTGAATTTCAATATCCGTAAAGTGGGCCTGAAAGAGACACTCTCAGGTATTCCTTTCTTTTTAAAACTATTAAGTAATCACTAGTACTTTCTCAAAAAACAACAGCAAATGATATTGGATTTGTATTGGTATGGAGTGTTTCTAGTTGGAGTTTGCTGGTTCAGTTTGTAAAGGTACGTAGTAATTTGCAGTTCTATAGAGTGAGTGTATATGAGGATCGTTTTAAGGATGCATTTGTAGTTGTATGGAGTAATTGAAGTAGTATGTACTGCCATTATTCACAGAGGATTTGCCATTATAAAACCCTTCTTTGAATTAGGCCCAAAGTGTTTGTTCTGCTCTGACATTTCCACTGTTTGTAGACTTTACTTTTTGTTGGAGTAACCTTAAATTTTTTGTAGAAAAAGTTGTTCATTAGATAATATCCTTTGTTTTTTAAGGAGAATGACAAATAGAGAGTATGGCTTTGTATGGTATGTCTATGGTGTATATGTGTATAAAAGTGTCAGGTAACAAACAGTGTGTGGCATAGCAGAGTGTAGAATAAGACTGTGTGAGAAAACAGTTTGTGGCTTGATATAAGTTTTTCTTTTTTTATTATTAGTTTATTACAAACTTTAAAAAAGATTGTTCGTACAAACTGTTTTGTATATTTGATACATTTCCATAATTGATCTTACCGACTTAAAGCAGCCAAATAAACTTAAAAGAGTAAAAATATAAATCTACAGAATTGAAGACAACATCGACTAACATTCATGTCTCTTGCTCGATAACTCTCGTGAGAGTCTGTATCATCCTTTCCAAAAAAAGGGATAGTGCAAATATTATCTTGTTATTGGTGCCTTCATGCAATATCTGCCACCAATCCTCTGCACAAAGGTCCGGATATCTTTCTAGTTCAGAACCCATATATCGAGTTCTTTCCTCTCATCTTGGGGCAGAAAAGAACCAGGTGCGTCAGAGATTCATCTTGAAGATTACATAGCCTACATATGGAGTTCGTTTTTTTGTCCACAGTCTTCGTGCCATATCGAATATCGCGTGTGTCGAAGTTATTCAATCTAAACTTTAGGAATATTGTTCTTATTCTCTGACAAGGAAGCTTTACCATATATTCTGGTGTAGCATTCCATTTTTTGGCTTCTACCCGTGCGTTTCTTATTCTGGTGTGTTGGATTCTTTTATCATTTGTTTCAATCTAGTCTTGCTCGTAAGGTTTCTTTTTTTTACTACATTTGGGTTACATATTAACCATTTCTTATCAGTATTCAGCTGCTCCAGAATGTTTTCGCAAGCTTTTTTCCATTGATTTAGGAAGCTATCAACCTCAGTGTCCTTGTCATTGTTTAATCTTTGAAACTGAAGTATATTGTCTTCTCCAATCACCTTTCTATATAACGCCAGAGCATTCCACATCACTACAGCATTCATAGATGATAGGCTAACATCATATCTTATGCAGGCTGCAGGTAAGCCTTTTGGCAAATTTAATATCCTCCTGCATATAACGTGTTCGCATCTTGTCCAGATCTCATGATTACAGCCAAACAACATCTCCGCTCCGTATCTCAACACTGGGATGATTTTATTCCTAAAGAAGCAGATAAAGGGGAGCATTGAGAACTTGCCATACTTTTTATGCAGGCTGTCCACTTGTGAAGCCATCTGGTTGCATTTAGATGCAATTTTCTTTACCATCGGCTCTTCGTTAATATTTGAGTTTATCATAATTCACAAATATTTTGCTTCTTTCTCCACACTTAGGGTCTCCTTTCCCAATGTGCAGATATATCTTTTCGTCTTCATATTTATTTTGGTTCCTTGAAGGTTTTTAAACACCAAAATCTCAGATTTCTTTACGTTTATTTCGAGGCTGTTATCATGGATATATATTTCCAAGGCATTGATTTTTCTTTGAAGGCCGATCGGGGTCATATCAAGGAGCACAATGTCATCGGCGTATATCAATTTGCTAATATTGGTGCCACTGATTTTCGGTGGAAAGGAATGAACTTCCTCAACAGCTCTTCTGACGTCTGCTATGAAAAAATTGAAGAGCGTTGATCCCAAGGGGCACCCTTGTTTCACTCTGTTCTTATTGGGGCAGTTACATGTCTTGTTGTATCTAGCTGAATTTGTACTGATGTCTCAGAATATAATGCTTTAAAGGAAGCAGTTAAGCTCAAAGGACATCCTTTGTTCGACATTTTTGGCGATAAAAGCTCTCGGGCCACACCATCAAAGGCATGCGACAAATCGATGAAGGCAATATATATCGGCATCCTCCTTATTGCTTCCATTGTCAAGACATTCAGAATTAACAGGTTGAAACTGCAGCCCACTCCTTTGACAAAACCTGTTTGTCTTATGTCTGCCACACCAGCTTGCTTGATCTATGTTGTTAGTTGAGCTAGGAGTTGAGTAGCGAAGATTTTTCCCACTACACCAAGCAGCGCTATTGGCCTACAGTTTTCGGGCTGAAGCCGTGAGCCCTTTTTGAAAATCGGAACAATTATGGCACATTTCCATGTTTTTGTGACTTTCCCGTTGTTTATTATGATCTTCAAAAGTTGGCAACAAAAGTCTGCCCATTCCTCTGGATTTTTTTTTAGTATAGCGTTCGTCAGACCATCTGGTCTTGGTGCTCAGGATAAACTGAGTTTCTTGATGTTATTGTAGATCTCTTGTCTAGTGATAGCTATATTCCATGGTTCCACTGTTCGGTCATCTTGATTTTCACAGGGATGTTTTTTGGAATAGCTCATTATAGTGTCTGATCCATTTTTCTTCGGTCACCACGTTACAAATGCTAGAGTTCTGGGGAAATTCGATTTCATTTATTGTTGCCCAAAACAGACAGCTCATCATTCCTACAGCATTGTTTTGTTCCATGGTCATTCTATGCCATTTTAGCCAGTTTTTATATTTAATGTTCGTCTTCTTTTTTTTCATGATCTTTTTATCTCTACTCGAGTATATGCAAATGTTAACTCTGTACGTTCACATGCTCATGTCTAGTTTTTGTATGAGAGGTTCATGTATTTTAGTGTATATTAGGATTACAGGTCGTACAAGTATGTTCTGTAAACACGTTGGTGTACAGTGCTCATGTGTTGTGTACATGTATGTTTGTATGTACATTTGCACGTTTGTATGTAATTTAACAGGCATATCATTGTCAATGTGGTCCATATAAAATATTTGTTATGTTTTTTTAGGGAGTATGGAACACAGCGTATGGCTGTTTATTGTGTAAGGATGCTGTATGTGTGTATTTCTGTGTAAATTAAATCCCAGATGAGGTGCTACAAAGGAATATTGGGGGGAGGCGTCTAAAACGAAAAAGTGCCTTTTTCAAGCTTTCAGCCGAGTGAATGAGATACAGCCTTACTTAATTTGGGGCAATATGAAGAAAGATCATTGGTTAATCATCCGTGTAAGATTTGATTGTCTTCAGTTGAGGGGGACTACTGCTAAAAGGAGCGGGTATACAGTGTGGGGTGGTGTCAAAGAGGATTTGGTACATTTGGTATTGTTTTTCCCTGGATGAACACCATCAGATGGTCAACTTTACTGCTGGTCTTACGGGAATCCAATATCTGCTCCTATAGCCCAGCAGTTTTGTTTCTTTTGATTGCTGACTTTGTTTTAACAGCATGGGCATTATTATCATTCTTAAAAAGACACATGCATTATAGGAAGGGGATGCTAACTTAATTGGATCTAAAAGTATAACAAGTCATCATACATCCAGATGTAGTATCGCCCCCAACGACTTAAGGAGTACACTACCTGTTTTCTGGTACATTTTTCCTTCTATGAGTGTTCCCATTGCAGGTACTCCTTAGTATGTACTTTGTTTTACTGATTTTCTATGGGTTTTTATGAATTGTCTGTTTTATGCCATTGTATATTGTTGCATGTGCATCCAAAAGTGCGTTGAAAGTGTGTTGCTGTTGGGCTGTGGAACGCTGCTCCTCTGAGCCCCTGCTGCTTTACTGCCCATTGGCGAGCAGAAGCTTGTACGCTGTGGAAACGCACTGCATTGGACTACCATTCTTAAAGTAATTTTGTTGACTTTGTGCCTTGGAATCATTGTGGGACTTGTGCTGTGACTTGGGCTCAGTCTGATGTTCCCACGTTTACTACGCTAAATTCTCTTTTCACTTAATTGCAGCACCACCCACCGGCCTGGCCACCTTCTCCCAGCATCCCATATCTCTCCTGGGCACGCACATTGAGCACACGCATCTGGAAGTGCGTTAAAAGTGTGTTGCTGTTGGGCTGTTCGCCGGTACGGTGTGTAGGTGGGCTTAATGTCTTTACATTTGACCGCGGCTTTGTAAGCTGTTCTTTGCTCCTTGTGCTTGGTTTTGTAGGGCACTAGGTCAAATACTCCTCCCAGGCAACGGATTGCGCCTGTTTGCTATATAATGTGATCCGAGATATGCAAAGTATGGTCGCTAACGGTGGCCTGTGATTACGTCAAAGTGCTAGACAAATACCTATTAGGGAAACGTATTATATTGAGTTTTACTACATCCTCCCTTGGTATGCACTGACTCATTACATCATGTATTAAGTGGCTTCTCTGTGCCATGTTTGCTGACATTGACGCACATTTGTGACATTCACTGAGCCTTTTTCTGAACACTGGAACTAAAGTTGTATACCTCAGTACACACTGGGAGTATATTTAGCTGAGACATTTGTTAGCTGTCTGTTATATTGTATAGCGGCAGCACTAGTCTGTACAATATGATGGGTAGTTTACATATTGGGAAATGTATCAATGAGGGAAGAATTTATTCTAGCCTCAATACTACCGCTCCTATACAATTTCATGCATCCAACGAGAAGGAAGGTGTTGATTCAAATTACCAACTTCTGTTGAAGCATTCCATGCTCAGTGAATGTGTCATGGATTCTGACACGGCGCCGTACAGTCTTCAATCGCTGGGCATGGAACTGAACGACAGTATGTGTCCACTCTCTGCCCTGAGGGTGGCACAGATCCATGTGAAAGCTTCTCCATCCTCAGGGCAATTTGTGTTTGAAACACCTGGTGCACTCTCTCATGGTTTCATGCCGATCAATCCTTTGCCAAACGCAAATTCCTTATTGTTACAAGACGAACCTTTTAACAACTGCATATCTGACGTATCTATATTGGCTCCAACCTTTCAGGCAGAATGGAGCAAGCGTTTCCGAGTATCTTGGGGACGCTCTTCCTCTATCTCATTGCTTCCCTCTGAGGTTGAAGACATCTGTTTGCACAGTTTTCGGGAGGTAATGTTGACGGTCATTTTCCACACCATAGGAGACATCATGTTACTACACGGGACCGCCCTTCAACAAGCTCACCTACCTCTCCCTCCAATACCCCACAACATAAAATTGACTTCACAGAAAAGGAAATTGAGAACAGGGTGCACCCCCCCTGCGAAGCACGATAAAAAAAAACATGTAGACCTCAGTAATAGTCAAGTCCCTGGCCCAGGTAATGACTCTGACTGTTCAGCTTTTCCGGTGATTACCAATATTCTCAATCTCCTAGATAAAGGTCATGAGAGGACAAATGTAGATCTAGATAACATCAAACTCTCTATTGGGGATCTTACTAGGAAACTGAGCAAACCTGAGTGTTTTATGCTTGCTTACGCCAACTTCCATGTTGAAAACATTGTGACCTTGGATTCGTTGATTGAAAAATTACAAATTCCAACTCAAGCAAATAAAGGCTCACAATCTATGCAGACTCTTGATTGCATTAACCCTGGGAATCTGGCATCAAGAACTTATGCTCAAGCAGTTTCCGGTGGTAACGTAGAGGATGTTTCTGACAGGAATCTGGTTTCTGCTCCCTTGTTTGATGCAGTAAAACTCAATGCTTTAAAACTGGACAATGTATTTAGATTCTTAATTACTGAAAGGTCAATCTATTATGTGGAGAGAAGGGATGATAAACCACATGCTGACATCCAAGTGAATATCGCTGTAATGCTAGGTGAGGCCCCAAATAGTCTGTGGCCGCTTATTGAGGTGATTGACCAACTACAAAAAGACAAAATCACTGATCTACTGGGAAACAAATTTAGTTTTCTGAATAATTCCCATGATTCTAATGGCAGGTAACAACGTCAGGAAAAATAACAAGTCGCAAAAAAAAAATCCAAAAACTTAACTTACATTAAAATCCATGGCAATATCCTGAAAACTAACCACTTATGTTACACCTCTAAGGACGACGAAAATATTGATCTGGAACAATTAAATGAAGAATCAAAATATTATTGAATATGGACAAACAGGAGGGAATACGGAAAAACAGAAAAAAAATAATAATACGAAAAATAACAACAAAATTGAACCCCCTAATAATAAGGTAGCGATTAGTCCTGCTCTACCATCTAGCAGTGGGGATAACTGTAGGGCTAACTCAGCCTTGGTGCATGCAGTATCTTTACCTCTAACATGTAAACCAATGCTGAGTGAAAACTCTACTCAAAATCAATTGTTACAATTTTATCCGATTGTATGCACTAAAAAAAACTGGGGCTGGAAATAAAGGAGTTTCGAAATGAGCTGCAGTGATTAATATGTCTACACATCAATCGATGGAACAACAGGTCTACCACGGTAGTTCTATTAGTGGCCACCAATACGCCATTCAAACATCTCAGGAGGTTTCCACTAATAATGCCACGCAGATTGGTGATATCTTGCCTGATCGTACAAGTGAAAAGAGTAATGCTTCAGTATTGCCACTAACCAAACGTCCACTTCATGCATATTCTAATATTAATGACGATGAAGCTGAGGTCCCTATGGACACTCCTAATATTTTGGGATGGACAAGTGAACCCGGTAAAAATGGTCAACAAAGAATTAATCGATCCTTCTTATTTAATACATTCAAACATAGTCCGCAATTGCGGACCTTGCATTCAGATGATATTGAATGGATTTGCCTTTCTAATCATAAGAATTACCAGATGATATGTGGCCCCTATTCAAATATTATCATGAAATTATTATGGAACCACAGAACAGACTTTGCATTGCGAGGACTATCTCTTCGACTCTTTCATTCAGTGGAAGAAGCCAACAACTTCTTAGATGCACAATTGCCTACTTTGGCCACACTCCTGATCCCTTGAATAACAAATCTGAGGTGTCTTAACCAAATAGCAATGTTATACCTCAACTGATAGCATTGGTGGCAAATGCTGCTAGGTTATCGTGGCTTGCTCCTTTGTTAGCCACGATATCTGAAATTGCAAAAACCTCTAAGCAAGTGTAGCCGTGCACCCATGAAAATCACTTCATGGAACTGCTGTGGTTATGCAAATGTCAAATTATGGCTTGACTCTCTTTCGAATGACGACTTACCTTTAATATTTGTCATTCAAGAAACCATGTGTACCAAGTCCTTTGGTGTAGATGGTTTTACCACTTATTTCCTCCCCGCAACTTTAGGAGCGCTGGGGAAGCCTTCTGGTGGATTGGCCATCTTAGTGAATAACAAAGTCCATGTGCAATCCATGGTGATATCTTGTGACAATGAAATCTTGGCAATTGAGAACTTTCAGTCTATTGCTCCCGTGATTATTTTTTTAATCATATGCATTTATTTCAATCCCTTAAAAAGTACTCTTGATGATTTCTTGGACAAACTTGATGCAGTGCTGGAAGCTGCTGTTCTAAACAATCCTGATTACACATTATTTTTGGTGTAGACTTCAATGCTGTATGTAATAAGTCAACCTCTATAGCCCAGAAATATACTGTGGTGAGTTCAAGTTCTAACCCACGGTTTAGAGGTGAACTATGGGTCCAATATTTGGACCACTGGAATGGTAATTTGGTCAATTCCATTGTGGTTCCCCTAGTGGGACTTGGAAAAGGGGCTCGGCCACTTCTTTGTCTCTGCGAATTTGCTTGGGATGGTCGATCCCACAGTTATCTCTGTAACCGCGATTAGCGACCATTCCTCTATTACGCTATAAATTAATTTTCAAATGGAACTTCTTGCCTGTGATCCAACCTTGGCGCCCATCCAGACTGAGCAAAGGTTGCTTTCTGTGCATTGGCATCCTAGGCTATGCAGAGAGTTTACCTACTTAGTCAATAGAGATGTTTGGTGGGTCTATGAACACCCTCAGTAATGTTTAGATCCAGAACAAAAAGAGAGCTGGAATACGTACATAATTAAAACTCATGTACATGATTTGATCCGTGCAGCTAAGAACTCTTCCATGACTCACAACCAGCCTTATAATGCTACAATGGTACATTATAAATGTGCCAGAAACTATGCTCTCAAAGCCTTATTCAAGTTGAATCTGACATATTCAAAATATATGTTGATGAAACATTGCATTGGACAGACCTATAGAAATCAATTGAAAGTTATTAAACATCAGATTAATTGCGCTGAAAATCAAAGAATGTTGACGCTACTATGTAAGAGAGATGTCCGCAACATATGGTCCATTTTAAGAGACACTGCACAAACTGATAGTTTCAAAACTTATCTTCCTCCATATCTGCCAATGGATGGTAATCATGCATTGTAGCAAAATTCCATTTACCTTTGTTATTTAAACATTGTGATTCTGGGATGTTACATTCTATCTACACTGACCACTTCTCATTTTCAATTGAAGATATCCTTTGGGCAATCGGACTATTGAAAACTTCCAAGGCGGCTGGACCAGATGGTATCCATCCCAGTATTATAAAATCATATCTGCAATTTTGGGCAGCGATCCTTTTTACCAAATTAGTTTATATTTTTTGTTTGAGTAATATTCCATCTTCTTGGCTGAATGCTATTATCATTCCAATTCACAAGAAGAGAGATCCACATGATCCAGCAAACATCCGACCTATCGCCCTTATGGACTCGGCTGCAAAGGTTTTTGACATTCTCCTTCTTAGACATCTTGAGAGCTTTATTGTTGAAAATGATGTTTAATCAAAATTCCAAGTTGGCTTCCGAAAATACATGAGCACTTCTCTTAATGCTACTGTTGTAGCACACTCGTTCTCTATGTCTAAATCTTCCAGCTCAGGACCTTTATATCTGCCAGTGCTAGATTTGTCCTCTGCATTTGGCTCAGTGGTTAGAGCATTACTGTGGACCAAGATGTTGAAGTTGGGCTTTCCTCGTAGACTGGGCTAGTTGGTGGCATTGCTCTACAAAAAAACATCATTTCATGTGCGAGTAAATCAAGAGGGTGCACTTACCTCGCCTATTCCAACTGTAACAGGGGACAAGCAAGGCCGCAATCTCACTGCAACATTGTTTAACCTTTACATTTGTGAAATGGACACACTATGGACGGATTCTGCAATGTATCCGGCGAGATTGGGAAAATTACATCTGCACTGGATGTGCTTTGCCGATGATATTATCTTGATTGATAGGACCCCTTTTAGTCTGCAGTTAACAGGATACAAGGCCAGTTATGGAAATTGACGTTAGGGTTGGCACTTGGCGTACCCAACCTCATAATTCGGCATAAATTAGGGTTTTTGTCTCTTTCAGCAAGACATATATGGCGTAAATAAGCATGGTATGCCAAAATGCTAGTGCCGATCTGCAACTCTATGTATCAGGACCTCAAAGGGCTTCTATCAGATGCCAATGTCTTCCAAATGTAAAGCTTAAATTGTATGAAATGGACTGGATCAGGACCATTGACTCCAATCATACCTACAAGAGTTACACTGAATATGCCTCATTTGAAAGAAATAGATTTGATCTCTCTAGTTATATACTGAAGTTTCCATGTGCGAAAGCAAGGCAAATTTATATGCAGTTTAAAGTAAAACAATCCCCAACCTTAGGGCGTTCTCACTATAGATTTTCGACTGTGGTTTGTAATAATTTATCATGTCGATTTTGTCTCTCAACTGTCTCTCAACTACTCAACCAGAAACATTAAAACACTTAGTTCTTTATTGTTCTTACTTTGAAAAGCACCGATATGAGTTTATGGGTTGCTTTTATCTGGAGTTAACTCTGGGAGCCCGACACTCATTCTGGGAAAGATGCATAAGAGGGGAAAACACACAGTTGTTATTGGCATTAAGCGGATTTCTGTTTAAAAATGTTATTTAAAATTGAAGAATTGTTGACGAAAGCGAACCAGGTTCTAGCTGAATGATTGCATTTTCAAGGTGTCTTTTGGATAAATGTTTTTCCAGCACACACATGCCAGGGTATATATACTGAGATGGCCCTCGTGTGATTCAAAAGATTTATCATCCTCCAAACGTGTGTCACACTGTTTTAACTGCTAGCGACGTCACAAAAACAAGTTATTACAAAAACAACATTTCAGGTTAGCGGAAAAAGAATTGTCTAAAGCAACATAGTGTGCTTAATGTGAAAGGTAGCTAGGAATTGGGCAGAACAGGTCTTCTCAGCCTTGGGACCTTGGACAGCTAACAGGCCAAGTGAAATGTCTGAAGGCAGTGGGAACTATCATGAAGGTGCTGCGTGTTCCCCATAGGTTGGCATCTCTAATCACCTAGGCCCTGAGACAGAACATTCCTCTTTGAACTTGTATAGTAATTGTATCTCTCCACCTTTGGTTTGATGGGAAGAGTTTTCCCCAATCTACCTCAAATGAATAGGCTCTGTCCTGCTCTTCCAGGTCACATGTGTAGGGACCACAAGATAGAGCTCTCCGGCATGTAATTATGAGGGTTTTAGGCTATATTCCTCACAGTAGATATATCGCCTTGGTAAACTGGAAACTTTCTTTCTCTGCTCGTCCTTCGAGATGCTGTGCACAGTGTCTGCGCTGGAAGCTTTGTCTGTCTGCTTCAATTGGATCAATCTGTCAGTCTTTCCTTGTATCCTGAATTTCGCCTTGGTTTCACCATTCACTTCAATACACCTATGGCTTCCTTCTTTGTTTCTATGGCCATTCATGTTAGTTTCTATTAAGCATGTGAAAGCTGGTTGTACGTATACTTGCCATCTTGCTGTTTCTGCATAGCTGAAGATATACCTGCCAAAGTGTGTTGGACCTCTAACCCTTATGGGTCATAAGCATCTGCTTCGTGTCTATCTGCAATAAACTAAAAGTGTTTGTGTAGCTTTGTGCATGGATGCCTATATGCTATATGTTATGATGGTGATGATGCCATCAACTTCTTTGAGGTCATAGTCAGTTAATTTGTTCAATCGATGACAACTGCATCTCTTCCACCGTGTCAATTGGGTACAGTTTAAATGGCTGTCTGGGTGAATAACGTTTCTCACATCTTTGATACATCAACGATGGCGAAGAATGGCCCACGAGTGATGTGCATCTCAAATTTTTCTGTCTTCGAGCTGCAAGTTGGTTGGGGGTCACAAGGGTCACGCTTCAGTCTCCCGCTTCAATCCCCCCTCTGGTCGACGTGTTGACCACACTCCCCAAATGACCCTCCCTATTCACGTACAGTTTCAGGATCCAGATCTGCGTCACTTCTCCTAGATATCTATGATACTTCGCCTGTTCGTCCAATCTCCTGGTGATAAAGCTGTAGTTTTCAGCAGGGTTGGACCACAGCTATTTTCCCCAATAGTCACATGAGTCGGAAGGAAAAGGAAATTATGTGCCTGGCGGGTACAGAGGACACTGCAACAGCTGTGATTTCAGAGCATTTTGTTTCTGTGTTACCTTGTCCTCTTCTGTCTCCATGTTCAGTAACACCTTCATCCCTATAGTTTTTTCAGTCGTCTTCTTGCATTGTTATATGGCAACTATTATGACACAGAAGTCAAATACAACTAGTATCAATGCTGTGATCAGTACTTTCAGTGCATTGGCCATCCATGACGGTATCCAAGATAAAATGTATGACAACCAGTCATCATCCGGCCCTATAGCATTTGTCTCTGCCTCCATTCTAGCATGAAGGTCTGATAGCTGAGGGATGGCTTCTGTTAGTGTTCCAATTTTTCACATTGTGGGTGGGTGTATGGCAAGAAGGCCCGATCTTGAAGCAAACGCCTCCCTCCATAGCTGTGTGAAGGTCCAGACGTGTCAGTTCTGTAGGGCCATTAGCCTGACTGCTTTCAGCTGTTCTTTGATGGCATTGAACCCCTTAACTGTCGGGTTTATGGTCTGCATCAGTTCTCATCATGTGATCTAGAGCCATTTGGCATTCACATTCATCTGGACTGCTTGGACGATGGACACAAAGAACAATTCAGTCCTATTGAACAGTCTATGCTCTGGTGGTACTGCGTCCAGTGCATCTTCCATCTTTGATGACACATAGTTGCTCCTATTCACTCTTGTCAGTTCTAGGGACCTATTCTTTCTCTGATGAGCATCCACCTTGGGGAATCAGTCTACTTGTATGTCCTTCCAGAGTACTACTAATGCTGGTGTATTCGGCTGCAGTGGTGAGCATATTCCTCCCCAATTTGGCAGTAGTTGCATGTACACCTTGGACCTGTGGCCCAGTATTGGCCCATTAGTACTGCGGTACTGACCTTTATGCCTGGTTTCTTTGATATTTGCTTGCATCCTTTGTTTTCTCTAACCTTCACTGGACCATCATTCTGGAAGCAAAATGAAGCACTCTCAAGCTGTAGAATTGGCAAAGGACCTGCTTCATTCTCCACCCAAGTGACCAGTTTTGCGCTTGCTTCCCATTCCTCGAGGAAATTGACATTTTCCTTTTTTGCTGCTTCTACTGGAACTGTTAAGAGCGCATGTGCTTTGCTGCCAACATTTGTTCGCCCACACTTCCATTGTGTATACTTGTCTGTATACTATTAGCTGTGGTCTCTCCTAACATCCTGGAATTCCACCTATCGCCTTCGGTCCTCTCTTGGGGCATATTTATTCCTTCTGCGTCACTATTCTTGCTTCTCCCTTGATTTGGGCCATCAGAAATGTATTCTATTGTCTTGTCAGTGGTCCAATAGCCCTCTATCATCTCTTGAGTCTTGATATAAATGTCTTCATATGGGAACGTCTTCTGTGACATCCATCTTAATGTGGCCCATTTCCCTTGAAATTAGCCTCTGGTTGTGCAGAGCGACAAGTACATGAGGCATTGTGTTGTTGCGGTTGGAAGTTCAGTCGCTATGAATGTTCTGGATGATTGTTAGCATATGCCACACTTAGATGGAATTTCTCAAATTTAGCCTGCGCCAAATCTAGACAGAAATGTGATTGTTAGCATATACCACACTTAGATGGAATTCTCAAGCTTAGCCTGCGTCACATCTAGATAGAAATATGATTGTTAGCATATGCCATACTTAGATGGAATTCTCAAGCTTAGCCTGCGTCGCATCTAGATAGAAATATGATTGTTAGCTAATGCCACACTTTTATGGAATTTCACAAAAGTGATTGTTAGCATATGCCAGACTTAGATTGAATTTCTCAAGTTTAGTCTGCGCCAAATCTAGACAGAAATGTGATTGCTATCATATGCCACACTTAGACGGAATTCTCAAGCTTAGCCCGCGTTGCATCTTGATAGAAATGTGATTGTTAGCAAATACCACACCTAGATGGAATCTCAGAAATGTGATTGTTAGCATATGTGATTCTTAGCATGCACCACACTTAGAATTATGAACCTAGCTTGCGCGGCATCTAGATAGAAATGTGACTGTTAGCATGTACCGGACCTAAATGGAATCCCACAATTGCAAGGACAGCAATGCCAACTAACCAACCAACTAACAATTCCATCCCTCTGCATACACCTCTCAAACTATAACCAAACACAACCACAAGCCTTAAACGCAGCAATCCGCACAAACTTCACAACAATGCAACAACAAAACAAACCACACATAGACTTGCACAACAGCACACAATGACTACGGACCATAAAACACCCCAAGCCCAGCCGACGGACCCACCGGGCTGAGGCTGCCAACAGCACATCACTGCTCTCTTGCACTTTTCCAGCTTATTCCCACTAACCCAAACCCTCTCCCCCCCCTTTTTCAGAGCCGCCAGAGCGCCAGGGGACCACTTCGGTGGTGATAGTGCGCGGTACAAATGTCCTTTAACATTAACATGTACTTATGGTTCCATGTAATAATGTCGCCAAAAAAATCTCGGCATGCAAAAATATCGCTGAAAAATGGCCGTTTTTTGCGGCGACATTATTGTATGGTCACCCAAATAATATCGCCACAACATTTTCCCGGCGATATTATTTACGGCGACCATATATATGGCAATATTATTACCTGATACCGTACTTATGGCATAGGTGATCAAAGAGCATACATAGCACCTCTCCTTTGTAGTTTCCTTCCCCACCTTGCTCATGTGCTTGTACCACATGTTGTTAGATATATGGGCCAAATCTGTTAGATATGAATTTACCTGCTCAAAATCTACATCTGCACGTTTGAGTTTTTTTACCTCTCTGGCAGCATTAGTCATCTGTCCAGATATGGCTACCACGAAAGCAGAGATAGGAGTTTCATTAGTGGGAACCAAAGTGTGTGCATTCGAAAATAAACATTAGCACAACAGTTCGAATTACAGTTCATATTCTTTTGTAGTAGCAAATGTCCTCTTGTATTGCTAAGAACGGCTGTAAAATCACATGAAAAGCCTCAACAACGTGTTGTTACTGTTTAGTGTGTTAGTTAAGCTCCCCTTCTGTGGTACTGGGCGAGTGCTGCAAAAGAAATTGTTCCCACACTGAACTGATCTTAGCACTGTTTAACAAGGTTACAATAGATGGATCCCTGTTGGCCAAGAGTGGGTATGTTTGGGCCACATAAATAAGAAAGGCAAAAAAGAACAATCAAGGTGATATCATCCGTTCAGTTTTTACCACACATTTAAGAAAGTGCTTCTCAAAGAGTGTGTGCAGGTACGAAACCATGTATTCGAGGCAGCATTTTTACTTTCACAATGAATACCTGGTGTAAGGAAAAGTTAGTGTGCCTAATCTAGCACTACGTTTTGTCCTTCCCTAGCTCTGGTCATAGATCTAGTCAGTCTTTGCTGTGGTGCTTATCCTTCTTTTTGTTCTTCTTCCATCAAATCGTCTTCATGCTGGCAGGAGGATGTCTCACCTCGGCAGGGCTTGACATCTCCAATGTAGGTCCAGGACTTCTTTAGCATGATTTTCACCACCTTATCTGTGGCCAGCTCTGTGGGAAGTGGTCCACCAAACCTAGGTTTGAACCACGGCCTAACAAACATCCTTAAATAGAAAGAGTCCCTGGATAAAGCGGAGGTTGCTTGATTAACTTGACATTGGTTGCTGGTGTGTCATCTTCCTCAACCTTCTTCGAACTCTCCCACAGGTATTGTAGCTGACGAGATATAAAAGAGGTGCTAGCCATCATCGATGCAAGGTAATCATGTATCATCACCCAAAACAACAGCAGAACTATGGGCATCCATCAGCACTCTAGTGGGAGGAGCAAGTGGGAATCGCATGCGTCACCCTGTTAACACTTCATCGGGGGTTAGATGGTGATCAGATCCAGGTTGATTGCGCAATGTGAACAAGACTAGAAGCAGGCAATGGAGCCACCCCTTCTTTAATTTTTACTATTTTCTCCTTGAGCAAGTCCTCGAGGCGCTTGCATATTCCATTCACTTGCGGGTGATAAGCACATGAAAGATTACGCGTAATTCCCACCAGGGCTGTTATGTGCTCAAAACTCTCATTTACAAAATGAGGCCCATTGTCAGGCTGCAGGTCCTTGCACACCCACGATTGTGGGAACACCTCTCGAATGAGGAATTTGGCCACCTTGAGGACATCGGGTATGAACATCGACCAGTTTCGATCCATCAGAAGAAAAGGGCATGCTACCACTATCATATAGCAGGAACCTTGGCAGACCTGGATCATGTCAACATAATCGACATTGAGATGTTGGAAACGCCTAATTGTGTGGGGTATTGCCCCTTGCACTACTCACAATGTATGCATTTTTTACATACAGTACAATTTGCCATAAATGCAGATCTATGCTCCACCATTTTTGGACAGAACCACTCTTCCCCAATATGTGCATTAAGTACATCCCTACTTAAATGAGTGGAATGATGTCACTGCGTGAGTGCAATTTTTAGCAACGTTACTGGAATCCCTAGCTTGCCTGTGCTCTCCTGTTGCGACAATGCGTCTGTCGGGGATATTGAACAATCCCTCCTTGCCCATAGCTCCTTCTCTTCTAGTGGTGCTCTCCATTGAAATTACATAATCTGTGTGGCTGTAAATGAAGAGTAACCTTCTTTCAATATCATATTGTGCGCATGTATGTGTGTGTTAGATGGGGTGTTAAACCCATTTATTTCTTTAAAATATGCTGCACGGTTCGCTTCTGCACCTGTGGCTTCATTGGCACGGGAGACCAAGTCCTCCCCCCTTGTGTGAGCCTGGCGCTTCACTACTGCTATGACCAATGGGAGTTGTAGTGGGGCTATGAGTCTGCCTAATAGGGGTGCGTGCTGCACCGGTGTGCCGTCAGCACATCAAAAGTCCCTCCTCTGCCATTGTGACAATCCAGCATGTACTGTAGACGTCATATAGGCTGAATCTGAGTATACTGCAACCTCATTGTGCTTGCCTGCTTCTAATGCCATTATGAGAGCCACTAATTCCGCTGCCTGCGCTGAAAAATGTGAAAGCAATCTCACGCTTGCTACTACTTCAACGGGCCTGTCTTATTTTGTCTTTACTATTGCTGTCCCCGTATGTCTTTCTCCCATCACCTGGTCTATCATTGATGAACAATCAATGAAAAATACCCTCACCGCCCCTTTTGAGGGCATTCTCCAATACCTTGCTGCATCTCTCTCACAGTCTCTGACGGCGGCGTTCTGAAGATCTCCTCTGCCCTTTTTGGGGTTACCTTTCTGCCCTCCTGTGATATCAACTGTCCAATGTACAAGATTTCCTTCTGACAATACTGTAACCTTACCTTGTCTACCTTGTAACCTTTTTCTGCTAGCACTGACAGTAGCTGCACTGAGTATTTTTGGCACTAGCCTTCTGATTTACTGCAGATCAGAATGTCATCTATGGGTTCTGTGTCTTTTCCAACGACACCCTAAATAACAACATACTTTTAAAATGACACCTGAATAATGAATGTATTTATTTGTTTTAAATCCCCATTTCTACTGCCTTTTAACCCTCCCCCAACTGCCCCCACACCCTTTAATCCCTTACCCCATATATACTTTTACAAAAATATTCAGCTTTTTTGTCATTATTTAGGTGTTGTTAAAAAAGCATGTCATATTCTTTCCGCTATAAACATGCATACCCATCTACGTACTGAATGATGGTACTATCTAAATGTATATTCCCCAAGTCCATCTGAAGGACCCCTATTGAAGATAAAGGGTGATTTTCAGTACCCCAGAGGTAATCTCATGTGTTCCCACTTCCGGTTTCGATATATAGGTAGGGGTTCAATTCCTGTGACTCTTCGTGAAGTGGTATAGAGAAGAAAGCATTCTTCAAATCTATTACTGTGAAATGGGTAGCTTCCAGCGGAATGCTACATAACATTGTTACTGGATTGAGAACTAACGGGAATTCTGCCTTCACAATTTGGTCCAAAGGATGTAAATCTTAGATTAAAAGCCACAATCCCCCTGTCACCTTCTTCACCAGGTACACAACGGTATTACACTGTGACTCTGAAGATACTAAATTTCCCAGCTTCATTAATGTAGCGATCATCTCATAAATGCCTTTGTCTGCCTCCCTGGATAGGGGGTATTATCTTGCCATTGGTAAGATAGTCCCTGGATTGAGCTTTACTTTGACCGCTCCTACTCCCTTTAACAGGTCAACGTCATATGGACTACCAGTCCATACAACACTGGGTACTTGTGCTAGGTCTTCCTCAAGGAATGATGGGGGTGCCTTTTCAATAAAACCATTCTTTGGGGCACTTCTCTGTAATGTCTCCTCAACCAATAGGTAATGCTCATGGAAAACACTGCCTCGAAGTCTGAATGATCATCTTGTGATAGCTCTTCATCTGTGAAATCAGTCCATTTATGCCCTCCTCCCAGCGCGCTTACTGTCCTCCATACCCGTCCTCTGTTGTCAGTCCCATGTAGTAGTACTCTTTCGTCCCTTACTATGACTGCTTCTAGTTCTATTTGCACCACCTGTCCTTGTTTTTCATTTAAGGGAACCTCTGGTCTGAACAAGAATTCATTGGGTATATGTATCAACATGCCTTGTATTCCTGGAAGCCATGCTATCAGCACTTCTGCCCCATACTGGAAAAGCTCAGGGTTTGCTGGCACCCCCTTCTGTATAGTCTGTCCACAATATGCCTGGATAAGTTCCCTCACATTCATATAGTCAATTCCTGGAATTTAACATACTATCCCCTGATCAGTGAATGAGATGTTCATGTTAAGTTGGCTCACCATATCCCTGCTCATTAAGTTTGCTGGTGTCTGTCGGGAATATAACAATAGAATTGTCAGGTCATGTTCTCCTATGGAAATTGGATGTTCGTCAGTAAAAGGAACCAAATCTGTAGCCCCAGAGAATCCCTGCACATTCATGGCAATGCCTGACATGGGGTATCTCCCTCCCTAATATTGGATCGAGTCAGCCCTGTTTCCACGGGAAAAGAGAAAGTCTTGTCACTTAATGTCACTTAATGTCGTTCGGGTTGGGTTTAACCAATAGAATTGAATAGATCAGGTTTGTCTGTGGGCTGTCCTATTTTGGGTATAATGCCATCCCTGTCCCGGTGAAAGGGGTGTCCCCTACTACAGTAACTACCCCCAGCTTTCGTATGGGAGTCTGCATCGTAGAGTCTGTGTTTGTCATGGCTACAATGTTCTGCTGCATCGGTACTTGCTTTTCTGGTTGAAGTGTCTGCACCTGTTCCTGTTCTAGCAGTGCATGTGTCATGGACTGGTATGACTGTATTGCCATGCTCTGTGTTTGTGTTGGTTGTGGTGCATATGCCTGCATGTGCATGTGATCTGGCCATAATAAATTGCTTGCTCTGTCTGGTATACTGGCTGGTGTGTCATTCCCCCATTCTGCTACATTCCACCCCTGCTTGAATAACCAGCATTGTATTCAACCCCCCATTGGTCTCGGCTGTACCCCATTAAATCTGTCTCCACCCTGCTGCATTGGGTGTCTGACCCCTCTTCCCCAGGGGGCACTCCTTCTTGTCCCTTTGGCAAGTGGCTTGCATTGCCCCTTCCTACGAAGCCTCCTCCTACTGTCTGCGGTCCATTTTTCACATTCTTGGCAACTCCTCCCTCTCCACTTGTCAACATTGCCCCTTCCATTGTATAATTCAACAACTTCTTCTGCACTAACCTTGCTTCTCTCTGTTTTCTTTCCTCACGCTTCTTTCCCACATTCTCCTGCATTAACCAACACTAGGGCGCTATAGTTAGCTGAATCTCTGACCAAGGCTTAGCATCCATCCCCATGAATTTCTTCAGCTGCCTCAGCACCTGTTCTGGCAGCCCTTGAAATAGTATGTGATAAAATAACCCCACAGATTTATCTCAGCATTCTCTCATCTTGAGACACCAGCGTTTTTGCATCTCCTGAATGTACTGAAGTGGGTCTTCATCCTCATGCACTTATGTCAGATGTGTCCAGGTACTTTACTCTTAAAACTTGCCATACGGTTGCTCGGCAGTTATTGAACAGTGCAACATCATGAACCATGTTCTGTGCTGCCACTCTGCGATACCCTGCCCTCTTCCAAAAATCATTGCTACTTCCCCAAGAATTACTGAGAGTAAATATTTCATGTTGCCCACTGCCAGCCCTGCCATCAGTCTTTCTAACTCATAAATAAATTTACCAGCCCTTGCAGTTAACGAGGGCAGCTTACACCTCAAATTATCTTTGTCCATCTGTTGCCACGGTATATACTGTGGTTGTCCGCCACCCTTCTCTAGTAACGGGAACTGCGTCAGTCTCATTTCCCCCTCATGTCTCCCCATGTCTCTAGTGGCTATGAATGCCCTCATCATCTCTGTCAGTTAATGTGTCCTGGCAAGGCTCTGAGCCTCTGCGCATATGGAGTAACTTCATCTGCACTATGCAATCTGCCATAGGATGCTCCACTCCATGCTCTGGTTTTCCTCCATCTCTCGCCCTGTGTCTTCCTGTGTCTCTGTCAAGGCTTAATTCCCTGGAGTGGCCACAACGCATCTCCCCTTATTCATCGTCACTTTCCTGTTGGCCTTCATCTGACCCCAAAGTCCCAATACTGTTGTCACTATCTTCTTCCCTCTCAACCTCAAAGCTGAGCCTCCTTAACATCAGCTTCCCCCATCATTTTCCCTTAGCTTTGGCCAGAAAAGTGCGTTCTCCCCTCAATGGAGACCCTGCTTTACTCCTGCTTGCCTTTGGGCAACTGGACTGTCTCTCCTGCTCCTATAGAGTTGCCCTATACTTATTTGTATCCCCTCTACCACATCATCATTAAAACGTGTGAATTCTGTTTTAGAGCCTGCTACTTTCTTAGAATGTCTCATTTTACTTTTGTCTCTCTCCCACTCATGTCTCCTATCCTCCTCTTCTTCTCTACGTCAGCGCTCTTTAATGAGTAGAAGAATTTCCAGCCTCCTCTTTTCCCTTTCTACTTGCAATTGTCTCTCTTTCGCTCCCTCAGCCTACCTCATCAACATGTCCTCTAGCTCCCTATGTCTTTTCTTCTCTCACTCTCGTCCCTCTCTTGTATTCCTTCTCGTTCCCTTATCATCTTGTTGTGTTCCTCTTTCTCTTCTCTGTACCTCTGCACTTTCTCCATTATCTCTGCCCACTTTTTAGCTTCTTCCTCTGCATCTTTGCTCTTCGAGACTTCCTTTCCCTGCGGTCCAGTTTAAACAATATCTGTCTGCCTACCCATTAGTTGGTCGGGACTATCGTCACATGATTGCCTCTATGTCCTGTCCACCCCTCATCATCTTTTTTCAGTTTCGCTTGCAAATCGCTGCGCTCCTTATGCTCACTTCTGATAACTGGTGCTTTCTTATCTGCCTGCTTTGCACCACTAAATGTGTCTCTATTGCTACACACGGGTGATGCATAAATGGGGTTGGTGTATCCTGCCGTTGCTCTCAATTCTTTCAAGGGGTATAATCCCTGAATTTCCACTGTTGGGTCTGAGTCTGCAGTTTGAGGAGGAGGAGGGGGAGCCATGGGTGATTCTCCTTCCTCATCACATTGGCTCAACATCCACTGTTTCTGGGATGAGTCTCCTTCCTTATCCTGAAATGTTTCCATATCTGTAATATTGCCAATTGATTACTTGAGTTCTTTCCCTTATAGGCAGCATGTAAGTATGTGGCCATCTGTTGCTGCACATATTTGGAAAAAATACCATTGCTTGCCCATTGCTTCACTATTTTGCACCCTGCATCACAAGTCCATTCAGCGCTATACTTGCATATTTTATATTGAAACCACTGGAGGGACTTGCACAAATGCTGAATATGTGTGTCTCTCATTTTGACACGTTATGTTGCACTTGTTAATACTTACTTGACATCAAATCAGGATTTCAACACATGTAAAATATACCTTTATCAATTCACAATTCACATAATTATCATCACAATTCGACCAAATTCTCAAAAACCACAGCAATACAAAACATTGGTCCAACAGCCTTTCTGGCTCACCACTGTGACCAGCATGCGAGCATGTGAGTAGCATGCTCTGTGAACCACCCACACTGAATTTTCCACCCTTAAAGCCAAACCATAACTTCCCTCATGTGCTCCTCGAGCTCAGCCTAAATGGCATAACACTTTTCAACAATTTCAATCAACAGTTCAACAAAATGAAGCCCATCAACTTGTAAGCATTTCAAGTCCTATTCAACAACCTCGCATGTGACATCACAAACCCTCCAAGGGAAATCCTAATACTTCAAAATACATCCCCACTTTTCACAACACAAACACGATAAGAAACATAACATAATACATGGCCATCTTCCCATTTCACCTAGACACAGGGAAATCCAAAATTGTGGTCCTTCTTCTACATCGCTGCATATAGGAATACATCTCAATGATATGAATTAAGAAACCAACCTCAGTGACCTAAGTTAGCACCTTTTGCCAAAACCTTAGACATAGTGAACCATACATAATATCTTCTATGAACCAAGCTAACCTGCCTAGCGCATAGGTATTCATTTTATGAGTTTTCTTTTATATTTTTCATCCATAAACCAAGCTAACGCCCAGAGTACAGGAAACCTCTTTATAGTATGTTTCTATTTTTCGGAAAGTAAGCTGACCGCCTAAGATGACTGCCTAAAGAATGGGTAACCTTTACAAAAAACACAGACCCACAAAAACACAACATTAGACAAAGCTTTTCCCTCCCCAATATTTGCTGCATAGTTGAGTCTATACTTACACTCCATGATCTGCTGAAGTCCCTTGGACACTGACTCTCCCAGAATCTGCCATGCTGCTGTCCGGTCTGCTTGGCATCCCACAGGGAGTGGGCAGGAATTCCTCCAAGGTGGCTCCTGATGAAATCTTTAATTATTCCCATGCGTGGTCATGGGGTACGATCCTTGTGCGTCACTGAGCAGCCCTTCAGGTATGGTGCGTGGCAAGGCGGCTTAGTGCCAAAGGGTCATGGTGACCCTCTACTACCACTTGTAAAGGAGCGGCAGGGGCACTTTAACTAGTTACCCCAATTACATGCAAGAGATTACTTGGCCCCAGGACTTCCACGCTGCAAGAATGGAAGACTCAAACCATAGGGCAAAGTTTACTGTCTTTAGTATCCATCAAAATGACAGGGATCACAAATGAAAGCATGATTATTCAAAGAGCTCTCATCCTCTGAATGTGTGTCTCACTCTTTTAATTGCTAGTGATGTCACAAAAACAAGTTACATCCTAAAAAAAGTACCAGTGAAGGGAATTGGTTAGTCCAGGGAAACAATATATGTAAAATATAGGTGTTAGTATAACCATTGGATAGCCTAGGACCAACTCTAAGTGTTACAAATACATAGTTGCAGATTAGCAAAGAAGTAATTGGCAAACACAACGTAGTGTGCTTAACGTGAACGGTATCTAGGGATTGGGCCAAACAGATCTTCTCGTCCTTGGGACCTTGGACAGCTAACAGGCCAAATGAAACTTCTCAAGTCAGTTGGAATGATCACAAAGGTGCAGCATGTTCCCCATAAATTGCCATCCCTGATCTCCTATGCCCTGAGACAGAACATTCATTTTTGAACTTATATGGTAATTGTATCTCTCTACCTTTGGTTTGATGGGAACAGCTTTCCCCCATCTACCTTGAATGAATAGGCTATTTCCTGCTCTTCAAGGTCACATGTGTCGGGACCACAAAATAGAGCTCCCCTACATGTATTTATGAGGATTTTAGGCTGTATTCCTCACAGGTGCTTTATCGCCTTGGTAATCTACAAACATGCCATCTCTGCTTCTCCTTGGTGAGGTTGTGCCCAGTGTCTGCGCTGGAAGCTTTGCCTGTCTGCTTTAACTGGATCAGTCTGTCAGTCCTTCACTGTATCCTGAAGTTTGTCTTGCTTTCCCCATTCACTTCAATACACCTATGGCTTCCATCTTTGTTTCTATGGCCATTCATATTAGTCGCAACTAAGCATGTGCAAGCTGGTTGTTCATATTCTTGGCATCTTGCTGTTTCTGCATAGCTGAAGATATACTTGTGTAAGTGTGTAGGTCCTCTAACCCTTAGGGGTCATAAGTATCTGCTTCATGTCTATATGCAATAAACTAAAGGTGCTTGTGTAGCTTTGTGCATGTATGCCTACATGCATCATGTCTAATGCATCTATGTCATGATGTCAGTGATGACAGTGATGATGTCATCAACTTCTTTGATGTCATGGTCAGTCAACTTGTTCAATCAATGACAACTGCATCTCTTCCATGTTGTCAATTGGGTATGGCTTGAGTGAATAACGTTTCTCACATCTCCGATACATCAACGATAGCAAGGAAGGGCCCAGGAGTGATATGCATCTCTAATTTCAATGTCTTTTAGCTGCGAGTTGGTTGGGGGTCTCAAGGGACACACCTGGGTCTCCCTCTTCAGTACCAATGTGGATTCAGTTTCAGGTCTCAACATAATAGTGTGATGTATACAGTGTATGCAATGTTCAAGAAAAGAACTGACCCACTTCAAAGCAGAATCTGACAACCTCACTATCTAGCTTTAGTCATCCAGGGTGCCAAATGCTAGGGCAGGTCCAGCATAGCATGAAGGGAATTATTATGTTCATCAGTATTCCGCAGCACATCTTTACACATGCCAAGGTGTCATTTCGAAGCTCCTACACACCCATATTGTTGCCTAAACACATATTTTGTTACAACATATTGTAACTGTATTTTGTATATGCACATAACTGATGTCATCTGTGTCATCTGTGATGCCATATATGATGTAATTTATACATATGTGGCAACATGCACCGTTCCATTTGGATGGTACTTATCCAGTCCTGTTTTCTCTTTGCCTTTTGGGAATCATAGACCTGAGTGCATTGTGGGAAATTAAAGACTCTAGACATCTAAAGGGAGACAGTAGGGTGCACTTTTCCCAAACAGCCTCTTCCTGGAAAGTGACCACTTTATACACACACTGTATGCCTGAATTACAATCATTTACAGTCTTTAAATGTTAAAAGCCACATTTCATTTGACTCCAAATATTTAATATCAACATATCTATAAAGTTCATGTGGCTGTATTCTTGACACACCACTAGAAAAATATATATGCATTGATTTTGTACAATAAGCCTAACGCACGTAACAGCACTTAAAAAAGACTATTTACATTGCTTATAACATCCTACTTCATTCATTCAGCTCAATCAAGCCTTAAGTGCCAACATGCTCAATTCAATGTGCAAAAGGCTTCAACAGTACTGAAAACATTAGTATCCCACTTTCGAAAATACACTCACGTCATTTCTGAGGTATACAGATTCTTTTCTCTGCCAAACATTTCTTTCTGTTATGCTCTCAAATCAATCGGTAGACCTTCTTCAGGGGTTCAACCCATTTAACATCTAGTAGTGCCAAGACAGCATACTTCAAATATTGACAATTCATCATTTAGCAATAAAATTCCATAATGCTATTACTATTCTTTTTTCGCCTGATTGCCTTCTTTCTTTAAGGTGAGTTGCTGTGCTCACAACCAGTACATTTCTGTTACATTTGGGCTCATCACGAGCAAGTCGGTCTGGAAAAGGGTGCTGGTAACAGCAGTTACTGGCACCTTTTCTGGACTGGCACACTCCGTTACTGCTGGTAGGGGCAGTGAACTACCAGCTGACCTAACCTGCCGGTAGTTCAGGCCCCTGCTGGCAGATTATTCACTGAAGCACCGGCACCATTAACAAAGGTGCTTCAGTGATTCCCATCCCATGGAGTCTGATGGGACCCCATGGGAATGGGAACTTATCGCTCCTTCACCGTCCGTAATATTCTGGTAATACCATGATATTGGGTGGTGAAAACTGTAAACCGAGATTGCTGGTAAGCTGCCAGTACTACTGGCAGTTTACCGGCAACTTCGGAAAAAAGCCAATTTTCTTGAAATATAAACCTATTTGTTCCAATGTTTTCCCTCGATGATACATCAAACACTACAAGTCAGAGAATGTAAAGAAAAAAATAGGACCAGAGACCTACATCCCACATGGAGTGGAGCAAGTAATGACAAGTAATGTCACAGGAATTGAACAGATGTTACAGTTAAAAATGCACATTTTGCTTAATTGGACTTTCCTAATTGAAGAAAGTGCACATGACAAATGCACATTTCCCTTTCACAAGAGGAATCGTGAACACTCGAAATATACCCCAAGAGAGAAGTGTTTCCTATAATGTTGCTCCCAGAATGTAAACGTTGCTCACCTTTAGGCCAAACATCTGGTAAAATCCTTATGAGATATTTCATGGGCTTCATATAGAGATTTACTTGGTCTCGTGGTTTAGTGTCTCACCGCTCATCCTGACGATCTTATTTTGGATCCTAATTTTGGCACTGTTTCAAACAGACCACTCACACTGAATTTACTGAAGAGATCAAGGACCTTTTTCGAATGGCACAATCCCAATGCAAAATGCTTTGTGAATCAGGCCACAAGTATTTTCTTTTTAATTGCTCAAAAACCTACGGGTGCTAGAGTTCCAAAAAAGAAGTGGCCGGATGCCGGTCATTAATGTGTTACCTCAACTCGAGGCCGTCTTCGAACAGTAAGGGTAGAAAAGCCTAATGCCCACCAGTCCTAATTTGCAGTGCTGTTCCCGAGGCATGGGCAGTCTGTGTGGTGGCCAAGGCTCCGTGGTCATAGGGACCTCGCAGGCACCAGGTGCCTTCTTCTAGCATATCAAGAAATATTGTTTTCAAGAAGGTCTGTGCTGCATCCATCTACAAGGCTCTCTTTTTTGTGTGTCCTAGTGAGGCAAGGTGTGACCTTGCAACCTCCTACAATGCTCTCAAGACAAATACTCCCTCCCAGCGGCATGTCAGAAGCTTTGACGCTGTAACAACTTCTTATCACTTTCTTTCTTCAAGCAGGGCGTTAAAAGTGGGAGGGATTTACAAGTGATGGCTCATTTAAGGGACCATTGTTTTGGACAAGACGTTCTTAAGGTTCCCGTGCTAAGAACTACAAAGGGGCATTTATATTTTGAAAGCACACAGAAAGCACCAGTTAGCTGTCTAAATCTATACCCTCCACCGGGACAATATAGTTTCAAACTATGCGCATGATTACAACGAGTGCGGACCCGTAATGAATGGTACCGGTAAGGGACCGGCACCTTTCATTATAGGCCGCCTCATTACGAGGTCTGCAGCGGGTCCCGCTCAGGACGCCTGGCCAGACCAGGCGTCCTTAGCGGGACCGCCAGCAGACCAGGATGCTAACAACGGGACAGTCATTAAAGGGCCCGTTGTTAGCATCCTCCCCATTCCCATTGAGCCCTATAGGAGCTCAAATGGGTATGGGGATGTACCGGGCCCGGGTCCCGATAATGGGAATTACCGGGCCCGCCAAAGTCGGCATGGCCCGGTAATTCCCTATTCCTGGAACCCGGACCCTGTACCCGGTATGGAAGTAGTCCAATCTCGTAATGAGGCCCTATATGTTTTATTGTCACATGTTCATATTTAAGACACCAAAAAGCGTTTATTTTAGGTAGAATGTAACATTTTCCTCACATTATATATGAATCATGCTTTTTTGTCAAATATTGAAACACAAACAGGCAACCTTTTCACACTTTTACCTTAGTCTTAGTCTTTAAGTCTTGAAAGTAAATTTTCAAAGTCCACAGGCCATTTTGGCAGTTGGATTTATATTATGTTTTTGCACTTCATTTTAGGGGGTCTTGTTTTTATCTAGGGCAAAAATATTGGATGAGCTTGTGCCTTTACTGAGTATATTGAATATGCATGCTTTTAATTATGCACATAATAGTTGTCTTTATCTTTTTTCAAGTGGCTGAATTGAGTTTTCTTCCTGACACAAACCCGGTAAAGCATTTGAGTCGTTTCATTTAATTTCTTTCACAATCCTGGGGACTTTTTACGCATTTTGGAGAGCAAGTCTGGTAATACAGTCTGGTAATCCAGTAGGGATTCTGCTTTGATTGTTATGTGACATTACATGTTAATTTACTATTTGGAGAAACTTTATGTATTATTACATATAACGGTATTTCATTTGTATCTACAGCTGTACTTCGGCTCCCAAAGGGGTTGTCTCCCCGAAATGCGTTAAGCACCTTACATTATAAAGAAGCTTTTGATGAGCATCCTTAAATCTGCATTGTGAATTCTTTGTTGTTTAAATAATTTAAATAATTTTTGAAATACTATAACCATTCATCATTGTTGGCTGTAATTACAGCATATAAGTGTGCATGGGATGGGAGTCCCCATTTTTAGGAGACCATCATTATTATCTTTATAAAACTGAACATTGTTGAAAGCCAAATGTGGTGGTGAGAGTGTGATGATTCACAGGATCTCGTCACTTTTCCCCAGAGGGGAGCCTTCCCTGTCAGGCTAGGGAGGTTAGCCCGCTACCCAATATTGCCCCTATGGGTGGTGGTAAGTGAGACTCCCTTCTTGGGGACAAGGACTCCCGTTCCGTGATGGAACCCCCTTCCCCACTTTCCTTTGAACCCATCAGACCATCACTGACACAACCTGAACAGAGCAGTATTTGCTTTTTCAATTCAATTTTCAGCATTCAAATTCAACACAAATCCACAGAGAATAAGAAGAGTGGAGGAGTAATGCTGATCCATCCTCCATGGCAAATAGACATAACTGTGAAGAGTGGGAACCATGGAGTAAGGAATACAAAAAAAAGAGAAGAAGGACACAGATCTTCTGCTCGGGGGGACCCAAATCAGATGCACAAAAAGCAAGGAAGGACTTGCATTAGGAGAACATATTCACTGAGCAGGTGAAGCCCGGGAACTTCAAGCCTTGTAGAGAGAAGTCAGGAGAGTCCAGGAGGTCCTCAGTCGAGAGGATGTGGAGAACAAAGAAGAACTCTAGAGGTGCAGAAGCCAACTGGGAGCTGACTCTTGTGTGTGGAAAGCAGTACCAAGTGATGGCATGACCAAAAGGGGGTGGAACACATGGTCTGACAACGACGATGAGACCATCCAGCGGAATGCCTGCAGAGCCATTGAGACCGAAGCAGTGGAGAAGAAAGCGTGGGGAGCATTTATCGAGATGGTCTGATCCCCACCCCACAAGAAGAACCAGTGTCATCAACCCGACTAGCTAGAGGTAACAGGAATGGAGGGAGGCCCAAGAGGGTCCACGGGCAAGTGCTAAACAATCGAGAATATAACAAATACCGAGAGACTCATCATACTCATCTCAGTAACAGTAAAAGCAGTAACGAATATAACAAATACCGAGAGACTCATCATACTCATCTCAGTAACAGTAAAAGCAGTAAATAATATTACGAATATGGAGAGACTTATCATACTTGTCTCAGTAACGGTAAAAGAACCAAAGAGCATAACGAATACCAAGGCACTTGTCATACTAATCCTAATTAGTATGAAAGCAACAGAGTTTATATCAGAGACAGAGGGACTCCTCACACTAGTCCCAAAGAGTACCAAAAACTTAAAGATACTAAAGAAAGTCAAATGACTGTTAATACTTGCCTCAGTGTTTGGGAAGACCAAGACAATAGCAAAGAGTAACAGAAGAACCTACATCATGGTATCTATAAGTGGAAGTGTTCGGAAGATAACACATTGGTACAAGGGATCAGGGACACTTGTCTCAGTGGAATGAGAGACTGTGAAACAAATACAAGTAAGAAAGATACTGAGGGATAAGAAATCCAGAGGAAAGGAGGCCAAGACCCTCAAGTAGATAACAAGGGATTGTAAATAAGTCAAGACGGGGCTACCTGGGGATATCTTAGAAAAGGTGGAAGACTCCCCTTGAGGAATTAAACCAACAGATTAACTATGTCACAAGGAACTATTTCATGAGAGACTATTAAGCCTAAAAAAGGCCTTTCCAGTGAGTCATTCTCCTGGCACCCCTCTTGTTTGTTTTGTTAGTAGAGTCAGAATAGGGTAGATTTTGATTTGGACTACCTCAGTGACGAAGAGCACCCTAGTTAGATTTCAGTTAAGTAAGGAAGACCCATTTTTGGCAGTGATAAATAGGCCTTTTGTTTACTGTTTAAATAAAACTCACAGGTAGAAAGGCCTACTCTTTATCCACCTCCTTCTTCTAACCTTCACAATATGGTGTCAGAGTGGGATGGGAACAACCTGATATAAAGTTGACCCATGTCAACATTCCCATGGAACATAATCACAATAGAAATAGATTAGACTTCAATTTTCATAGTTTTACTCCCAGAACCATTCTGCCTAGCGTGAAAAGCATAGAGGGAAATGATTATAAAATCTTTAGTCCGAGGCGCCAATGGGTACCTGGATGGGACAAGGTCATTCTTAGTCTATGGTTCTATATAGCTATCCCTCCCGGTGTTTCCGTTTATGTAATCCCATCAGCTAAACTATGGCAGAAAACCAGATTTTATTTCCCAGTGGTTTTATTTTATTGTTTAAAGCACAAACATAGCTCAAGAGCAGTGCAGAGCTGTACAGAGTGAGGTTAGCTGGCATTTGGGCTGACATCTTTTAACAGTAGCGCAATATTGTGAGGTCTGTTTGTCGGTATGTGCATCCATTGGAATTAGTTCTTGGTCAGGTGTTCTTTAAAGAGCCATCTTTTGAGAGATTTGTGAAATTGGAGAATTGTGGGAACATTCCGAGCCGACACCGGGATTGAGTTCCAGAGGGTGGGTGCATGACAAGAGAAGGACTGTTTGCGGCTGCTCTCTTTGTGCAAGAGTTGTAATTTAGCCGGTTGGTTGATTTGCTGTGTGAGGAGTGTGTACCACCAGATATGTGGAGCTTAGCCACCAGGTACAATTGTGTGCTACTCGTGACTGCTTTGTAGATGATAAAAGCAGTCTTGAACAGTATCCAGACTTGGAGTGCAAGCCAATGTAGTTTGCGTACGATGGGTGTAATTTGGTCAAATTTCCATGCTCCCATGATATGACAGACTGCTTTTAGGGGAGCCAAGTGAGCAGCTTGGGGCTCTGTCAGGAGAGCATTTCCCCCATCAATGTGCAAGATCACATGGGCCTGCACTACGGTCCAGAAGTCCTGTGACAGGATGAAGGTTATGATTTTCTGAATGGTAGAGATTCTGAACCTGGCTATTTGGGCTTTCTTGGCTATGTGTTTCTGGAAGGACAGGTTGCTGTCAATCGTGAAGCCTAAGGTTTTTGCTTAGTCTGAGAGTTGTGTATCAAATCGTTCCTAGCACATATCATTGAGCCATTGTTGGACAAGTTGTTTTTTAGCAGGCAGATAGATGAGGACAAATTCAGTCTTGGGTGGGTTTAGTTTGAGGTAGGCAGTCTGCATCCAGGACTGGTTTATGGTCATGTAATCAGAGAGATGAATGATGTCCTGTGCTCTATTTACTATCATGTACAACTGAGTATCATCTGCATATTGGTGGAGGGTTGTATTGGGATCTTTGTGGAGAGTACCGAGAAGCAAAATGTAAAGGTTTAAAACGAGTGGTTAGAGGATGAAGCTTCAGGGGATTCTGCAGGAGACCCAGAGTCAGTTAAAATGCAATTAATTCATCTGGAAAGCCTGGTGTCTGCCTGAGAGGTATGAGGTATACCAATTCAGGACAGTGCCAGAGAATCCCATCCTCCTAGCAAGGAGGGAGAGAAAGATGCAACGGTCAAAGGTGATGATGAGGATGAATTGTTCTGTCTCTTTTTAACCAGGAGGAAAAATTCAAACTCATCCTCCTAAATTACTCTCAAGCACCTATTGAAGTCCAGATGGGTGATTAGCCTATCTTCTATATGAAGTTCTCTTGTGGGGCCCATTAGACCAGGAAACCAGAGAGCAAACTTTGGGAAAACCAGAGAGATTGCATCTTGGAGAAAGAGGTCCTGAAATCCTTTGGCCTCTCCCTAAATTGGAGAAAAAGGAATGTTCCAAAAGGGGTCATTTAACACCCACCATCTCCTTAAGGGATACAGAATACTGTAAATCCTGTGGACACAAGGAAGATTATCCTTCAAATGAGAAAGAAAGAAAGAAGGTTTTGAGTGTTTTGAGGTAACACCCTTTTTGTCTCCCTCCTAAACTGACATTCTCATAGAAAATCAAGAGAAGGAAGCAGGGCAATTTAAACAAGAAGACATTATAGCTAGCTTAGATGGGCTGAAGTCATCCACCCCATTTAGAACCCTCAGACCTGCCATGCGAAAGTGAACCACCCCCTTAGCACCTGAGGAGGAAATTGGGGAGGTTTACCAACATCCAAGTATTGTTCCCTTCACCAAGGAACACACATGCTACTCATGTGGAGAAGGGGAACACTCTACTGCACACTTCCCCTTAATTATCTCTCTCCTGCCTCATCACCTCAGAGAAAAAGTCCTGCCAGAACACCAAATGAAGCGACAGAAAAAATGAAGATCTCTTTTGCTTCCATCTTATACACCCAGAATTCAAAAGTCGCAAGACTAAAAGAAAAAACTCATCTATATAAGTAGATGGACAAATGGGACCACAAATCCCAATTATAGTCCATTCTTTATATGCGGGAGAATGAACCCTTTATAAGATCCCCATCATCATACGCCAGAAAAGGGCCTGGGCCCAGCTAGATAATGGGAGTAAGGGTTGTGCAATACACCCAAGATGACTATGCTTACGGTGGGAACTGTCCTAAAAGTGACCAGTAAATGGTATCTATGGGGACAGTGATGAATCACCATTTTTGGGGAAACCCTAGTCATAGAGGCTGCGGTCGTCTGTAACCTGGTATCGCGTTATTACATCAACAGGTGCATTTTCAAAGTAATTTGTAATGAAAAAATGACTTCAAAAAAACGAATTGAAATATATAGATGGGTGGGTAAGGGGCTAAAATGAGTGGGAGGTGGTTGGGATGGGGATAATATTATAGAGAAGGGGCAGTTGAGGGAGGACCCCACAATACAAAATAAAACAATTCAATGAGTTTTTTCAAAGTAATTTCTTGTAAAAAAAATACTTCAAAAAAACTGTTGTTGATGTAGGAACATAGAACCGTGTAACCTTCCTGAAGATGTAGTTCTGGGTAACAATCTTCCACAAACACATCAGTGGTTAGCAAAATTAGCCAAAGAAATCAAGGTGAATGGTCCCTGAGGAAGCTATCATAGGAACAGATTTCCCTGATTTTAATAATCTACTGGGAAACATGAACCCTCCTCAGCCCAAATACTCACCACTCGACACTTGGGAAAGGGATTTCAATGATTTAGAATATCCAATATGGGACTGGGAACAAAATAGAGAAGTCCTATAGATTTCCATACAAGGTGTAACAACACAGATGTGACTAGTCTGGAAGAGGGGGAAGACAGGTTCACAAGGGAAAGGGCATGTGACGATCATCGTGATCTTGCCACTTCTCCCCAGAGGGGAGCCTTTCCCTGTGAGGCTAGGGAGGTGAGCCAGCTAGGTAATATACCCCATAGGAGTAGTGGTAAGTGGGAGCTCACAGACAGAGACTCTCCTCTTGGGGACAAAGACTCCCGTTCCGTGGAAGAAATCCCTGACCAACTTTCCTTTGAACCCCTCAGGCCAACACTGATACAACCTGAACAGACCAGTGTTTGCCTTTGCAATACAACTTCCAGTATTCAAACCCAACATAAATACTCTGAGAATAAGAAGAGTGGAGGAGTAATGCAGATCACTGGCTGGGGAGGACCCAAATCAGATGCATAAAAAGCCATGAATGACTTGCATTACAAGTTTAGAACCTGATAGAGAGAAAGCAGGACAGTCCGGGAGGTCCTCAGTCGAGAAGACATGGCATACAAGGGAGAACTCCCGTGGTGCAGAAGCCGGCAGGGAGCCAACTCCTGTGTATGGCAAGCAGTACCAGTTGGACTGCATGGACTGTGTTGAGAAACGAGGCACTGTAAATAAATCAAGACAGGGAATACCTGAGAACAGGTGCAAGAGTGCCCTAGAGGAATTAAAGGAGCTGATTAACTACGTCAGTAGGAACAATCTCAAGATAGGCTATTAGGCTCGCTTTTGGATGGAGGACAGACTATTTTGATTTGGACTACCTCACTGATGAGGAGCACCCTGGTTAGTTTTCAGTTAGGTAGCAAAAATATCTGTTTAGCAGGGATAGATAGGGCTTTTTTTTATTGTTTAAATAAAAGTCACAAGTAGTAATACCACCTCTTTGTCCGCCTCCTTCTTCTGACCTACCACAGAGGGGAAGAATGAGAAGGCAAGTGATTCATGAATATCTGCAGAGGACGTGACAAAAGGGGTTGCAATCATGATGACTGGAAAGGTTTTTTTCCTGGTTCTTGCTCTGTGCTGATTTCCAGGCCACAGGTAGGGGATATATACGTGGATTGGTGGGAAGTGTCCTCAGGTTGCCATCTGCCCAGTGCAGATGCTTACCCAAAAGACTACATAAAAATGTCACAAAAGCACACATCTCTTATTTGGATTTTGTTTTCCATTGAATATTTCATTATACATTGTTGGGTTTAAAAGGTTGGTATTTTCTATACTTCATCAGCATAGTTGTTGGGAATTCTCCTCTCTCTGTTTATTTTTCCAGTGTTGATAAAACATTTTGAAAGGCCAATGCTTATTTGTCTTGGCCCCTTTCTTCTAAGTGGACAGGTCAATTGAACTAACTTTGTATATTTCACTCATATCTTGTGGTTTCACCAACGGAAATAATTTTAAAGTAATTTACTTTGAAATGATTACTTCAAAAAATATATGGAATTGTGGGTTTATGTGAAAAAAGGGGATGTGGAGGGGCTTGGTAGGGGCAGCATGGAAGGAGACAGGAGGAATCCATCAGTTTTGTTGTTGTTGCATTAATCACATCGAAGTAAATTATACCAAAGTGATTTCCGTCAGTGAAATGACATGGGACCATTTCACTTTAAGATATGTTTACTAATTGTTTGTATATTCATGGATGCCAGCTTTTGATTGTGTACAGGGACAGCGATTCCCACATTGAGTGACGCAAGGGAGCTGTACCCATCTTCAGGTTGTAACTGCACATTTTGCAGCAGGAACAGGAAAAAATCCATGTGATTTACAGGAAGGTCTAAATATATAACATCTCAGAAACAGTTGCTTAACCTGCTGAATTGTCCTTGCAGCTTTTTGATATGGGATACTCTGCTTCCGCCTGCTAATACCACACCTGCTGAACAGATTTGTCCTGCCCACCCCCTGCAATCAATGATCAAGTGGTCCCTTCCCATTTTGACGTGAGCAGCACTTGCTAATTTTGGAAGATGCATGCTAACACATCAGAAAGCCTGAACCCAGTAGGAAAGGAAACAGAAATCCTGCCAGAACCCAAGATTTAGATGAGCCACCTGCTACACATTGCCGTAGAAGGTGGCTGAGCAGCCTCTGCAGTGCGGGGAGCCCCACAGCCACCTGTCCTAGCGGGGGTGGGGGGAACCCCTCGGAAATCGTTTCTCTTTGAAGTCACTCTGAATTCATTAAGACATTATTTCTGTTACAGTTTGTCCCATAACTGAAATAATTAATTCAGAATTAATTAAAAAAGAAACAATTTTTTTTTCAAGTCATATGGCTCCCTCCCACCCCATGACATCGAGGCCGTCAGTTCCTCAGCCTGGCGGGAACAAAGAGTTGCTGGTGCAAAGAGCTGGAGGCCTCATTCCTCGGACCAGCAACAAAGTCAAATAGATAAGAAAATGTATTTTGTTTAAATATGTGTATGTGCATGTAAGTGTGTGTGTGCATGATGTATGGGTGTCTGCCTGGGTGTGTGTGTGTGAGTGTATGGTGAAAGGGTGCACATGTAAATGTATGGGTGACTGTGTGTGAGTGTTTGGTGATTGGTGTGTGAATGTGTGTACTTATGTTTAATGCCTGTAATACCTACTGATAATCTTCATTACTCCTAACCCTACTCTTTTTCGTCCCAGTACTTGTGTATGAGACGCCTTGCCTCATACACAAGAACTGGGATGAGGTACAGGGACATGGAGGTAATGCCTATCTTAATTAACTGTAATCTTCATTACTTCTAGTCCCAAGGTGCCTCATAGGTAAGCACTGGGATGAGGAAGAGAGACAAGGAGGTAATTTGGGCTGAGGAGCTGATTTTGGGGGTTGGGGTAGGTGGTGAGAGGGAGAGGTGACATGGCGGGCTGTGCTGGGGCAGTGCAGCCAGTCTAGCCATGTTTTATAGTGGCTTGACATTTTATTTTACTGGGCATCTCCAATAAAGCAGTATTGCTAAGTGTAATTACTTGGCTAGACTTGCATTTGGGTGTAGCCAGTCTAGCAATTTCTTACCGTGGCATTATATGTTTTTCTGGACATCTGTGATAAAATAATTATTATAAGAGTTATTGCTTCGACTGGCATTTTGGTGCAACCCCTCTAGATATGTCTTAATGTGGCATGGCATGTTTTACTATAATATGTTCATTACGTATCTAGACTGGTCTACAATGTACAACCAGTTGGACATGTTGTCATTGTGGCATGGCATTTTTAATAGCAAATCATTGATTTAATTAAAGCATTAATGTTCCTATGCACTGTTGGTGACTTGCAAGTATTGCATTTTTGGATTGGTGTTACAACTAAAAACGCTCTGGCTTTTTAGCCAAACTTTCTCAGAAAGTGTCCTGTATAATGCATTAAAACACATATGTATATGTTTCTCCTAGTGCAGTGTGGGACGTACCCCCCCTGCAGCATCATGATCATTGTGTGTATTGTGCAAGTGTGGTAGTCTAGGTGGGCCTGAGAGTTGCACAACCTGTAATGTGTTGCTGAGTTCGGGTGTTGGGCCCTCAGCATGGCTTGCAGCGGGGCCCACAAATATTGTGCTTTGCCACTGGTGCAACTACATTGTCTGCCCCTATTGAGCCCCCTCCCAGTTTCTTATTAGGAGTTGATCTCTGTTCATTTTGTTAACATTTGAAGACCTGCAAGGTAAATAGGCCCTCCTACACTATAAGGCGCTCCTGAATTAGACGCAACTTGCCCTTTCTGCACCATGGCCAATACCTGGCCTGACAGGACATCCTTGTTACCTGCTTGGAGTTTATTTCTTTTGACAGCCAACATAATGCTTATTTGTAGTTTCTGGAATAAAAGCATTGTTAGGGAGAATTCTCTGTTTAGGCTGAATTTCCTAACCTAGTGAGTCCCCCAGCAGCTTTGCTGGATTTCTGGAGTTTGTTTTTTTCATCCTGACAAGAGTGAGACTCTTTTCCTCCCACTCTTGGACATGATTGGTGGTATTTCTTTGAATGTTAATGTGTTCTATGGACTATGGGATCTTTTACTCCATAGGGTCTCATGTGTTTTGCTATGTGTGTTACACCGCATCCTCCGTGCCGTAACACTGGGGTGTCCTAGGTGACTGACTACTGTCTCCCAGGGCATGTAAAGTAGCCATTGGCTTTACAAGACCTAAATTTGCTAACAGAACCAGTACACACCATCCTATTGTGGACGTACTGGTAGGGGTAATTCGATTACCCCAGGGTCTGTTGTTCGAGGGGGCACTGTCCCGTCCCCCCTCGTCGAGTTTTGGCTGGTGGCAGTGGATACTACTTTTTATATTCGACCGCAAATAAATTCCTATGGGATTCTTCCCATTGTTCGAGGCTAATACTTTTTCACATTAGTCTCTAACATACCGCCGGTTTATTTGTCTTAAATAAATCCACCAGTTGGTATTTTCTGCCAGAACTCAGTTTTTAAAATGGCGTATTTGTTCGCCTCTGTAAATCCGAACCAAAGGTTGAGCCCTTTGTTCCACTTTTGGCGGGCTAATGCACCAAAGCCCTCCAGAGTGGTGCCATTCTGTCTGGGTACCACAGGGGGTGTGGGAGGGGGTTTAGGCACCCTGGACTGAGTTGCCTTGCCAACTCAAGTCACACTCTGGTGTGATTGGCCCAAGTGGTGAGCCGCCCCGCTCACCACTTGGCATGTTTGATTGACAGCTAGGCTGAATGAATGGGGATTTTCTGCATAAAAGCAGGGCTTTTGGGACTGGAACTTCAGAAGTCGCCACAGGACCTAAGAATCCGACGAGGGTAAAGCTGAGCCTACCTGCAATGACGACACCTCCGGTGGAGCCTTGCTGAACCGACTCACCACTTCCCAACGACAGAGGAGATCTCCATGCTGGAGAGTCTTCTTCCCCTGACTGGTGGGAACAACCAGTCCCTTGCTTTTTCTTCGCTTCCAGGACGTCTAGTGGTCGAATTGCCCGTGCTGAGCATCCCGGCAACAGGATAGCCACTAACCACTGTACCGTGACCAAAAGGTGGTGCCTTGTGACTGAGCACTCCGCGGCGGGTCTCTTCCCTGGTGGTGCAACGATCTTCAACTTTCCTCGACGATGAGATCATCTCATCTTCTGGCAAAGCCCACCAGGAACAACTGCCCCCGCCGGAGCTGTCTCTTCACTTACAAGGTACCGTGTCCGCCTGGCTTCCCTTGAAATGGTTAGCATGAGGTGTCTTAAATCCTTACCTTTCCACTGGGTCGCCTCCAGACCTTCTTAACTTTTGTTCTAAACTGGTCCAACCTTTCTGTGACATTTTGCTACAAAGACTTGAAGTGCATTTCCACTGTGGTATTTATTGGGACATACCGCCTTGCCTCTCTCCGAGTGGGCCTGGCCTCTGAACTTTGTGAACTACAGTAGACCCTGCCTTGCTTGCCTTGCATTTGCTTCATAAAAGTGTTGGTACTGGGTTGGTTTCATACCCTGCCTTTTTCTCTCCCTTTCTAACGAATATTTGAGTGCCATCTAGGTTAAAACACTCACCTCTATCTGCAAATAAGTGGTGCCGTTGAACCTAGACTTGTCGAAATATTGTTATGGGATTGATATATACTTATAGTAACTGTGATTGAAGTTGTTTGCCATATTAGTGCCAGTGTGTTTTTCATAGATGTGTTTTTAAATAAATAATTATATATCTTTACACCCAAGCTCTGATCAGTGTCTGCTTGTTCTACTGTGTAAATTGCCCTATTCTGTATACTCCAAACACTGCCTAACTCGTCTTGAAAGAGGTCTGACTGCTCAGCCACAGCTACCAGGTAAATCTGGGTGGTGCAGACTGCTACCAATTGGGTTTACCGCTAACTCCTGTAGTCTTAAACATTTTGCAGTGGTCCCAGAGGGAACTGCACAGGTTTCTGCCTAACAAGCATATTGCTGGTTTGGACAATATAGCCAGATATATACACAATAAAAATAACTGGGACACACAACCAGCATATTTTTGCAATGCCTTACAATGTCAGAGGGTGTTTTCAAACAAAAGTTTCAAAAAGACCTGTTACAAACAACATTTCTATCAATTAAATCTGGGAAGAAATGTGTTCAAGTTCCTGAATTGTAGACTTGTCTCAAATCCCTACTTCTCCACTTAACCAAAGTGTGCACTCCCAGCAAATCCTTTTTTTTCTCACTATGCCTTATATGCCAAAATTAAAGGGTCAAGGTATGCAGCTCAAACATTCTGCTACTTCAAAAAAGGCCTCACTCCTGATATTGCCACATAAGTAAATATTAACAGTGACCATTCATGTACTGGGCGATACATTTTATTTGCCTCCTGCCTTATTCAAGGCAACGTGTTTTTAATGTAACTTCCCATGATACCTTTGCATATTGAGGACTCAGTGTATATTATTTTCAGGAATGTCACTGATGTTACTATTTTTGCAAATATCCCTGTGACAGTGGAACGGCATGGCTGTTTTGCCAACAGGTCAGTCTCTGCCTGTCTCAATTGCTCCATAACAACTATATTTTCTTCCTAGTTCTGGACAGTTCCTGAGACACCAGCTGACCGTTATCTACATCCCTTTCCATCTGATTCACCTTTTGTAACAGGACACTATTATCCTTGTTTAAAGTGTCCTTTTCCTCAATCAGCTGCATTATCTGTTGTTTTAGAATATTTAAATCCTGGAGCGCAATCATTTTGTGAATCAATGGGCCTCCTTATGGGTCTGGCGGTAACCCTACCGGTTCTACCAGCGGGTTGCCGCCGGACCCATAAAAAGTTACTGCTACCTGACTTCCCGGTGCCACTGGCTCATTACGAGTCCAGCAGCTGGGAAGTCACTCACCGGTATATGTGTTAATCCCCATTCCCATAGAGCCCCATAGGGAGTGGGGACACAGAAGCACCAGCACCGTTTCTAACGGTACCAGTGTTTCAGTGAAGGATTTGCCTACTATGACCGCTGTGCCCAGCAGGGTCAGACCTGTCGGACAAAGTGGCTCAAGCAGGCAAAAACACAGAGTTTGCCAGTCCGGAAGCAAGGGTGCCGGTGAGATTCCGGACTAACAACAATGTAATGAGGCTCAATGTCTTTAAAATTAACTCACTGTTTTTACGTTTTGATTCATTTATGGACTGTTTCAAGGCCACAATTTCATTCAACAATACTCTATTGTGGATACAGTATTCAATTGATGTTCAAGGTGGCTTATGGTTTTGTACGGGAGGAAAGGTCGTTTAGGCACCCGCCCCTACATTCTCTCTCCGCATGCACACTATGCTTCTCCCACGGCTGCCCATTCACCTGTGGCCAGAGGTGCCGGACAGCCTTGGGATGGCACATATGAGTGCAACGTCCAGAAGAGGGCTGATTACTGACTCCATTTTGTATGGAATCCCGACTCCATCTTCTATATGCTGAAGCAGGCCCCAAAGCATAGCCAGCCTGCAGGCCTGCATCTCTCCCCTGGCACTGTGCACAGTTAGCCAGCTACTCCCCCCACGTCCTCCCCTCTGGTGTGGCTGCAGCTGCCCTGTTCTCACGGAAGACTGGGCGCGAATAGTTACAAATTGAACACTGTATCTCTCGCTTTCCTCCATCCATCACTGACCTGTGAATGACCGGGCAAGAGCCCGGGCCTGGAAAAAACATTTCATCTCCACAAACATGCCTCGTCACTTGCAGACTATACCCTTAAGATATATACTGTGTATAACCCCCCAACCTTACATACCTTTTGATGTAACAGATGCATACCCCACGACTGTGTGCCACCCTGTTTCACCCATAATGCTAATCCCTGCTGTGTTTGTGTATAAGGGGGGCGACTCTATAAGATGTAACAGAACGATCAATAATTAACCATTCTAAATCAATTGCAATGAATATGATATCATGATCCACATGTCGGTGTCCCATAATGTTGGTTACATATCGTTCACTACCAAATACCCCTGCAAATGTACGAGATGCTAGGTGACTCGTTTGTTATGATGCAAAACGTATGGTCCGCATGATCACTTGTTTTTCAGTACTCTGTATACTCACAAATGTATTCAGATGTTATAAGATTCTCATGTACAATATCAATGGTGCGGTACGAGACTAATGTAAATAAAAGCCATTCTGTAGCACAGTTGACCGCGATATATGTGATAATAGTAAACATGATTGAACCCCATACCAATGGTTTACGTATAATTCCACTGATCAAACTGGGCCAAACTGAAAGAGCCAAAGAGCCGTCTCTCCCCTCTCCAGCAGCACCGCACACGAAGGGCGCACAGCCCCACCTGTCCTCATGACAGTGCTGCTGCCGGAGGCCTATGTCTCACAAATGCCTTAATGCAACAACTGTATCTTCTCCCACTTCTACTAGGCCCACACAGAATGTCACCCCAATGCCCCTTGACACAAGAGGACCCCCTTACCTTTTCCCCCTTTCAGGTGCACAAGACAAATGTATGTATAGATAAATGTGAAATATATGATTCTCTCCCTCACTGTCAGGATGTCAATGATATTTATTATGCGTGTCCTTTTATTGTTTACTTTGAAGTGGTGCTGCTTAGATTAGAGAGTTAGTATCAAACACCCCATCCGAGGCCCCATAACCTTCACCTCACACTGACCAGCCCAGCTGAAGCATGTGATGTCCGCCTTCCCACCAAGCAACTATCCAATCATCTGGGGGCGGCGCCTACACAACTATACTGGATTTGTGAATCTACCAATGAGAATGTAATTAATGTAACATATGTAGTGATGTCATTTATGATGCTGTAACCCTTTTTATAAGATTGTTAGAGTGATGCTGGGCAGAGCACTCTCGGAGTTTGCAGAGTTCTCTGCTTGCCCTATTTTGATTTTTAGATAAACTTTACTTTTACTTCCACCTGCACTTGGTCTTGGTCTCATTCCCCCCTGGGGATTTGCAGGCAGAATGGCACATAAATCCATGTTTTCGGCGCAAATAATTCCATGAATCAGGCAGTTTGTCTCTCTTTCATATGTGCACAATCCATTGTTGCATGCAGTTCGAGAACATGGCATCGTATTCTGTTAAAGCTCATAGTTAACAGCACAAGGCTTTCTAATAAAGCATATACCTACTCAAGCGACCTATTTGTTTGCATACAGGTGGAGTTCATGGTACTTCAAATCGATCTTTGGGAATCTACCCACGAATATAGTAGCATCAATAACTGACTATGCAACTGGAAACATGTAATTAAGGCAACAAATATCAGTTTTTTACATATCATTCCACCATCCTAAGGGTGGTAAGTGCTGGGTTCAAAACATTCCATGCATCATTTTATTTTTTGACAGTCTTTTCAACTTGAAGACTAGACATTTTGATTTGAAATACTGGAAACATATACGTAGAAGGAACAGACTCAGCGCCCTCATGCAAATTAGTTACCACTGTAAGATAACTTGGTCACTGAAATTATTATAACTTTATAAGTATTGCTACAGTGAATATGGTCAGTGTAATATAATGATCAATTCACTTTAACCCACCAGATTTGTTCCAAGGTGTATTCTTGACAAGGGTGAGCTACCACCTACTTCATATCTCGACTAATGCCAGACGGGCACTCACAGTGAGTGGAATAACACTACCCAAATCACTATAAACGTTTCACTTACAAGTGGGAGATATTTCACATTGTACTTGATAACAATACAATTCTAACCTTTGGAATATTCACCTTATTGTAGAAAGCTTGATTTTGGGATCAACCATCCAATATTTATTTATTCATTACATCATATAGTAACACAGTGGCTGGGTACAGGTGACGTGCATGACTCATTCATGGACTGAGCAATCATATGTTAATGATATTCTACTTATTTATGATGATGCATATTTCTCTTCATTCTGTCTTCCTGTTTTTTCTAGACCCTCCATCAGTGAAATGAACATGGGTATGTAACCTATTAATTATATGTATTCTTAATTTATCAAAACATTGCTATTAAATATACATATGCTACGTTATTAATATGTGTATACATTTTCCATTTAATTTTATCACAACATGGTATTCTTCACTGGAAATATTCATGTCTTGTTGTATGCACATACAATTGTATGATACCCTGATTTGTATTTATGTTTGACATTTTTAGGTTTCTGTCAGCCTTGAGGACGACCAAGGTGGAAATGCCTGTCGGCTCACGCTAGTGAGATTATATCATTCTTTTGGATGAACTATTTGGAGGACATTGGATTCTTTCTCACATTATTTCATTGCCTATTTAACTCCAAAACAGCAGTGTGCAATTCACCCAAATCCAACTAATTCACTGATTATTTTTTCAAGCGCCTTATGGGTGGACCTTGCGGAGCAGGTGATGCAGCCTGCCAAGAGATATAACTTTGGTGGCCAAAGTGCACTTACATAGTTTCGAACCAGTTCGCTGTACTATATCATTTTAAAAGTTGTTTTTGCACTCTTATAAACTCTCACTACACAGGATCAAATATCTTGCACTTTATTCCTGCTAGGTTTTACAACAATCAATGCCAAATCAAATTAACTTTGCATTCATTCTGCACAATCTTATTCTTCTGCACACCTCCTTGACTCAGGGATCAAGCGAAAAGTGGCGCTTTTACCAATTGCATCAGCATCAGGCCATGCACATCTCTGACGTTGCACTGAAATGAATAGCCTGGTAACAATTGCAATTGTCATGAATCAAAACAGAAAGCTAGATCCCGGCCCAAGCCCCCATTTCTGTAGAATACATTTCTGAGGCAACCATTAATGTTGGCAATTCATTCCCTTTCCTCAATCAAAAGTGCCACACCAGTTTACCAAATTTGGACTAGTTCTGCCCTTGACAAATATCACACCACAATTATCCCTCACCTCTTGTAATAGGCAAGCCAAGAATCAGGCCTGTCTGTAAAAAGAATGTATATTTATTAATCATATGGCAAAATGTATATCCCACAATACTTATCACAAGGCATGCCACCTTACTCTGTGGCACGAGAATTGTTCCTTTCCGACAAAACTTCAATACAATCAAGTTGAGCACCATTCACTTTTGGTAATAAAGATTCACAGAATATCTAAGACTGAACAACGTGCTGTTTTCATTTTGACCTTTTATTTCCCTCTGTTATAATGTAACAGAAACATAGGTCTGAGAATACCTTGATGATTGGGTCCCTGAATGTAATCATAATCCAAAAACACCCTATAACATAACATGACACATGTATTTGACAATATATTTGGTAAGTGGCCTCACCTAAATAACTGTAGCACTTTTCTGTTGGCAAAATAACTTTACATGTGCAGCGCTCTTTATTTCGTACCTCCATGCGCACTCTTCATTTCTAGCAATGTTCTTGCACAACCATCATTTACCAAAACACTTTTCTCAATTTATTGAACCCATTTTTTTAACGCTTAGCAGAGAAAAATCACTCCTTAATCTGGAGTCGCTTTCTCACTCTCGATAGAGAGTGTGCTTTTAATCAGTTATTTGACTCTGTTTAACATGGAAAACACTTTTCTGCCCATCACCTACCCAAAGGTTCAATTTATCATTTGGGACCCCTCTGCTTTAAGGCAGGCTCTGTGGATTGGAGAAAAGTTAGGAACTTCCTTTTTTTAAATGTACCCCTCTCCTCTAGGGAATATTGGTTTTAGCAAGAATAATTTAGAGATGCCTGATTACTTTAAAAGACTATGGAGGTCATGATAAGTTTGCTCGTCTGGGAAAGGTGCTGGTAATTCAATGCTTTGCTGACCCCAAAAAAAGAAAGGTTTCATCAGTAGGAAAATGGAAGCTGCCAGGTATGGGGATAGTGCTGACCTTTGGAAACAGGCCCTTACAGAGTGGAATCAAATGATTATATCATACAAGGTTGTATTCACAACAATGCTTGGTACAACCATTTTCAAGGGTTATATAACGAACCAAGAACATCTTTAATACAAGAAGCCACTTCACATGCACAGAAAGAGGTAGAGAGGATGGAAAGGCAGTAACATTCACAATGTTGGAAATTCAAGATGCGCTACATTCACAAAATAGAGGCAAAGTACCAGGGCCGGATAAAATCCCAATCAATGTACTTAAAGCAGGGCCCAAAATATAGGTGTCCATGATGCACTTTTTTCATGCCCAAGCACTGATGAACTGTGTACTGGAGTCCTGGACAAAAAGCTGAAATTCTGCCCCTGTATAAAATGGGGGCCGCGAGGACCCAGCAAATTATCACCCATATCCCTACTAGTGTCACACACCCATGCTGGCGCTTATGGAAGAGGTGGGGGTGATTCCACCATTAATGGGCCGCCACGTTCTATTCCAATGGCTCGTAGCGGTCTAGCTTTCTTTCCTTTCGCACGGATGCCAGACACTACTTAACAATCCCTTTCCGGCGGTCCGTGGCATTGAAATCCCATTTAGCCTGTATTGTGGTTTGCTCTATGCTAGTTTTCTGCTTTTTCCGTTCGGCTTTCTGAACACCTTCCTTCCTTTTTTCCCTGTATTTTTTCGGGGTCTGCCCACACTCCTCTTTGCAGCTGGGTGTCCTAGCGGAGCGGCCTCCAGCTTCGATCTCTTCTCATTTCTCCTCTCTGTTCCCAGGAGTCCCTCCCGGCTTTCCGTCTGGCCCTTCTAGTCTCATCTGCTTCCTCTGGTATCCCTCATTTCTGGCTTACCTCCCAGTTCTCACACTGGATCTCCCTGGTCCTACCCTTCCCGTTCCGGGTTCTTACCCATCTTACTGGCAATGGACGAGTCCTCCACGTCTTCCATACTTACTTGTTGGAGTCAGAGTCTGGAAAGGACCGCTTCTGGATACATCTACTCAATTCTACAATCAAGAGGAGAACTGACACTTACCATTACAACTCCCTTGGGGTTTTTTATGCCAAGCCTGGCTTTTTCCCTGCATTTGGCTGCTTCGGCCACTTGCCCCTTAGTTCTTATATCAGGCATGGTGGCTTCTAACCGAAGTAGGCCGTCTCTACAAAAAAAAAAAGACTTCGGCCGAAGAGGAAGGATGAAGGAACCTTCTAGCAGCACCAGCTCTTCAGGTGAGATGGAGGTTTTTGCACTACTTTCACAGGAAGAGCTTGGAGGGGCTGACAACTAGATTTAACAGATTTCTTTTTTTCCCAAGACGGTGCATACATGGTTAACCAAAAACTATATCATAAGCCATCTACGGACAGATTTCAAAAAAGGAAAATAGGAAGAAGCACAAAAGCTTTAGGATATCCCTTATACTCCAGAAATATACTGTATTAAGAAGATCCTACCTTTGCACTGTCTTCATTGCACGGGAGACAGCATTTGATGGGATACCCAGGGCTGTATTATGGAATGTGCTTAAAGACAAATGCTAATGACACCTGCAATGATAAAGATACAGAACCTCATGAACCAATTTTGTTTAGCGGCCCTGAATTGCTTGCTGATTTAAACATAATGATGACTGCAAATGAGAATGAGGCAGGGGATGAAACTGCACCTCAAAAGGAAGTTTAGTTTAAGTTAGCATTAAATAAAATAGTCAAAGTGTGAGCAAATAAAAAGAAGAACAGAGAAAATAAATAAGAACTTCCAAAAGAGCAGAGAGACAGATTCAAAATAGACACCACACGCCATGATATGACACCTGATAATGGGGTAGGATTAGTTGTTAAAACATCTTCCCTTGAGAGTCAAAATGATGATGAGATGCAGACAGAAAAAATAAGTACTAAAAAGGAGGGCACAGTCCAGTCACCTGAAGAGTACTTCGAGCCACATATCTTTCAACAGGCTAAAAAGACTGATACCGTGCCAGATGGAAATAGGTGCTCCGAGTCAGAAAATGACAAGTTACCATGTGATGTTTATGAGCATGTTCAGTTGAAGAACTGCAGTGTAAATGCTGATAGTCCCCGAACAGAGGGGCGAACAGTGGCTACACTCCAGATGACTTCTGAACATGGCGAGACAGACTAAGATTCCCGAGATGAGATGGGCAAAAAGGTGGGAAAGATATCCTTTCACTTGCCACTGTGCTTGTCAAAAAATGAGAAGGGCCTGAGAAAAGTGAGCCCTGAATTAAGCAGGAATTCACACTTTCTGTGTGTGTTGGAAGAAGTTAAGGACAGGTATTGTGCTCCCATTACTATGGAAGAGAAGTGTAATACGTTTGCAATGATTGGCACAGAAGCACAGTCCACGACCACATGTCCAAAGAGTTGGTAAAAAGTATCAATGAAGGGATATCCCCACAAAATCAGATCGGAGTAAGACAAAATGAAGACCCAGTCCATAATTTCAATGCTGAAGAGGTACCTATCAAAGGTGTCACTGAGGTTGACATAAAGATAGGAAAAAACAGAATGAGACAGGAAGTATTGATCACATCTATCAGTGAAATTCCTTTCTTAATGGGAACAGATTGCCTGAAAAGGTTGTTGGCCCTCATTGATGGAGTAAATGGTGTTCTGTGGTCTCTAACAAAAAAAACATTAAGTCCTAAGAAAGTAAAGTAACAAAACAGCAGTGTAAACGAATGCCATACCGTTGCTAAATCAAATGATGCAGTGGAGGTGTATGTTCAAAATGGCTGTGTACCTAGTGTCACTATTATCCTGATGTGTCAGGATGAAATGCAAATTGAAAAAGAGAAACAATCCATGCAGATTTATTTGGATCCTGGGAAGAAATGGCAAACTGAAAAAGATGAAAATATGTTGCAATTTTACTTGAAAGAAGAGAAGTGCAAGCAGAATGTTATACCAGAGATAACCACAGGAAAACATATGACAACCCTTTCTGAAATACACACGGGAGATGAGCAGCCATGGATCTATATTGGTATAAATGGTCATTCTGAAATGGTAAAAGCCATGTTAACACTTGAACAAGAAAGGAGTTTTATTGATGAGCAACTATTCCAGGGAATAATTGAAAGGGAGGAGATCCCAAAATTCAGAATTTAAAACCAACACATTTCTGGGTTGGACAATTCAGACTTTGGAAATAGAATCGCAGGAAGGTGCATGCGAAAAATTACTTTTGGCAACAAAAAAAAATCTATCACAATGTGTGGATAGTAAGTGGAACACAAAAAGATTTTCATTTGGGAAATTACATTATGCACAGAATGTGTATGGTGTTGGATTTCCTTAACCAAAAAGTATGAGCCCGTCTAGGAGGACCTGCACCTGAATTTAAATACAAAAGACATTCTTATCATTGTGCGCAATTGGTGTCATATGCAATTGAGTTACAGGTGAAAAAAGAAGTGACCATCCCTGCATTCACCAGACAAGTCACTATAACACTAATGCATATACATGGACAGCAGATGAAGGGTTCTGATGCATGCGTGTGCTTAAATGAATCTATGAAGCAGCAAGGGCTGGAATGTGAATATACACCATTGGTGGAGATTGGGGATGGTTCCATCAAAATCATGTTAGATAATAAAGGGTGTCAAGATATTTATTTGGAAGAGAATTGCGTGTAAAGAATGGCAATACAAAAATCACATTACACTGCAGATTTCAACAATACAGTGATTGGGAACATCCCTGACAAATATGTGAATGCACAGGGTGAATTGCCAGAGTCTCTGGATTCTCAACCCAATGGGATATTTAAAATTTGGTCTGTGTATGCTTATGATTCCAATGAGACAGTGTGCTGCCACCAGGAAAATTGTATATTATTTGATTTAAGTGAAAATGAAACAGAAAATCAGCCCATTGAAATGGAGGTTGATGTTCCAAGATATTTAAAAGTGGCAACTCTGCAAAGAGATACAGCCACACGACTAGTGGAAAGCAAAGAGGTTCATCCATTGGAGGATTTTCCAGAATTCTTGAAAATGGTAGAAAAGCATATTTCTGTCAGCAGATGCATGTGATAGTGAAGAGGACAGAAATTAATTGAGAAAAATATTTATGGAATTTAAGGAGGTTTTTCCCAAGGACGCATATGATTCCGGCATAACTGACTTGCATATTGCCACATTACCAGAGGAATATGGTAGAAATCCGGTATTTGTGTTACGTCTCTGACTCCTCCCCGCAGGCATGGGCGACTTGCCGCTTCATTCCTGCAGCATTGGCAGTTGCCGTGGAGACTTAGCGTTTCCCGGGCCAGGATTCGAATGGGTCACGTGCCCAGTCAGCTGATCAGGACGCAGCGAGGTAGACTCCGCCCCTTAACAAACATATATAAGTGTTCGCTTCCCGGAAGATGCCGCTTCTAATTAGCGTTCTTCTATCCTGCTTCGTTTTGGACTGATTTATTGTATTTGGACTTTGCTTGCCTACTCGACTTGCTACAGCCTGCTCCTTCTGGGTTTTGGTGAACCGGACTTGCGTCTTTGACGCATTCGAGCTTTTGCTCACTTTTCAATTACCTGCGTCTCTCGGGACGCTCTGATCTTGTTTCCTCCTGTTCCCTCTGGCGGTTGGCTCCCTACTCCCTACTTCGTCTCTTGGGGACAAGTTCTTGCTACCTGGGAAACCATCCCACTTCGCTACATCTAGATCAGTAAACAACTCTCCTTCCATCTAACTACTGTCTTCCGCTCTAACCAATTCCTCTCTCCTGCCTGGACATCCTCTTCTCTGGTAACTATACGACCCAACCCTGCTGCAGCTCTGTTTGGATACCTACATCTTTGGAACTATACTTTATTTGGATTGTGCTGTTTGATAAAGACACTCTTGGAACGCAACTTTGATTCGTGCACCACCCGACTCTAGTTGGCGTCCCTCGTGCCGTCCGGGAAGTAGTACTAACCCTTCCTTTTTTTTCATTTTGTACCTCCGTTGTTTCTTTAAGTCCTTTTACTCTTCTACCTTGGGTAAGCTGATTCAGTGTTGGTTACTATCTTTCTGACTTATTAGATAGACGACTTTACCCTTCTCATTTTCTCTTTTACTTGCAGCTCTTCTAAAAAGGCACTACCCTACTGTTGTTCTGTCCAACCCTACCAGGTAGAGCCACTCTTTTAGGGCATCCTATTAAAGAGGTTATATCATCCTGATATCTAATATCACAAATCTTTTCTTACAGCATTGGTTCTGCAGTGTGGACATCCCTTCTCTTTTGAGGAATAAACTCCTCTGTCTGGGTTTCTTAAGACAGAAGGGCGTATTGCCTAAAAGAGCTCCTCAAGTTGAGGAGGCCTGGTTCTGGGAAACCCCTAGTGGGATCATCCCAGCTTGGGCTGAACTATTCAACTTCGCTCCCTCTTGTCTGTTGATTCGAGGTGGGAGCAACGCCCCGGCCTGGTCAACACAACCATGAGTAACAATTTGTGCATCAATATCGGATACCACTGGCATGTTTGGAATCACTAGCAGAGATAATAAAGAAATTTGAATCCAGGGGGGAATTATCAGGCCCATTCATAATACTTCAAACACTCCCATTTTGGGAGTATTAAAACCAAATGGTCAATGGCGTTGTGTGCAGACTTGAGAGAATTAAATAAAAGGGTACCAGTGTCTAGATGGCCACTCCCATTTATTGATCAAGGCCTCGCACAGGTTCATGGGTCAAGGGTGTTTTCCATGTTAGATCTTACATCTGGGTACTGGTGTGTACTACTGGCTGAAGACATTCAGAATGTGTTTGCATTCTCATTTGATAAAACGCAATACACTTAGTCCAGAAGACCATTTGGGTATGTTAATAGTGGGAGCGAATTTGGCATATTTTTGAGAAAATCACTTCCAGATGTAAAGGAAAGGGGAACCATAGTCTATGTGGATGATGTTCTGATTAAAAATGAAAGTCTGAAAAGTCATTTTGAAGAGATTAGACATGTGCTTGGTTAATTACAGAAAGTGGGAGCCAAAGTATCCTAGCAGAAGGCCCAATGGTGCAAAAAGAAAGTAAACTTCTTAGGCCATGAAGTGACTGAGCATGGATTGAATCCACAGAAGAAAAAGGTGGAAGAAATACAGACATTGAAAAATCCTACTTTTATGAAAGGTCTAAAAAGTCTATTAAGGATGATAGGATATAAAAGGAAGTTTATTGAGAATTACGCCGAGATCACTTAACCCTTGACTAAATTGTTGAAGCAAACTATACCTTGGCAATGGGAAAAAGAACAGTCTGAGGCAGTGGAGAAATTGAAAGAATGTCTCATGAAGATGCCATAATGCTTAGCCTATCCCATTAAGAATCAAGATTTCTTAGTAGAAATAGGATTCACAGAACAGTGTATGTCAGCTGTGTTATCTCAAAAGCATGATTTAAATCATAAAACTATCACCTATGCAAGCAAGGCGTTATCTCAAGTTAAGACTAATTTCAGTGAATGTGAAAAGGCTCTTCTGACCACTGTATGGGCATTGCAGTATTTCTGTCAGGAATGGCACTCTGTCAAGAGTGGCACAGGGTACCCAGGTAGGGTTTGGGTGGCTGTGCTGAAGTAAGGTAGCAGATAAGCACACACAGCAGGAAGTTCAACAAGAAATAAGAGTAGGAAACTGTAGCTGTGAGCAAAAAGGGGCAAAAGATACAAAGGTACAAACAAACTGGATTCCCTCTTGGGATGTATGCTGAAATGGAAAAGAGTGTTCCACGAACCTTAGGAAACTCCAGCCTTCTGCACAGATTGCTATAACAGAGGCCCACGCTGTATGCTCATGGCTGGGAACAACAGCAGTGGGTGTCTGTAACACTGAAAGCGCTACAAGGGAAGGGGCAGAGGTTGCCTGCCGGAAACCAACAGGCAAGCTCTGTACAAAGGGATTACATAAGACACATGAGAAGACAAGAACAGAAATATCCAGCGAAAAGGAAGTCAATGGGCAATCTAGCAGAAGGAAATGAAGGAAAGGCAGTTAGACTGAAATAGATAACCTAAGGTGGAGTACAGAGGACTCAAGGAAGAGAGCAAGGGAGCAGCAGTCAAGAAAACAGAAGGGCTGCAAAGTAGGAAGCAGGTCTGCAGTCAAGAGTGGCACTAGGTGCACGTAAACTGTAGTAGACTGCAGAGGACTGTAGTAGGCTGCAAGGCAGGGAGTCCAGAAGAACAGGACAGAGAGAGATAAGTAGTAGGCGACAGACAGAGAGCCCAAAAGAATAGGGCCGCGAGGTAGGGAGCCCAGACGAGCAGGGCTGTAGGCAGCTAAGTGTAAAACAGGCTGTAAGGCAGAGGAGTGTAGCAAGCCGCAAGGCAGGGAGCCCAGAGGACAAGGGTTGTAGGCAGCGGAGGGAGACAGGCTGCAAGGAAGGAGCCCAGAGGACACGGGCTGAAGGCAGCGGAGGGATCAGGCTGCAAGGAAGGAGTCCAGAGGACAAGGGCTGTAGGCAGCGAAGAGGTGCAGGCTGCAAGGTAGGGAGCCCAGGGAACAAGGGCCTGGAGACAGCAGAGGGTTGCAAGCTGCAAGGTAGGGAGCCCAGAGGACAAGGGCTGTAGGCAGCCGGAGTGAGGCAGGCTGCAGGGCAGGGAGCCCAGAGGACAAGGACTGTAGGCAGCTGGAGTGAGGCAGGCTGCAGGGCAGGGAGCCCAGAAGACAAGGACTGTAGGCAGCCAGAGTGAGGCAGGCTGCAGGGCAGGGAGCCCAGAGGACAAGGACTGTAGGCAGCCGGAGTGAGGCAGGCTGCAGGGCAGGGAGCCCAGAGGACAAGGACTGTAGGCACCCGGAGTGAGGCAGGCTGCAGGGCAGGGAGCCCAGAGGACAAGGACTGTAGGCAGCCGGAGTGAGGCAGGCTGCAAGGTGAGGATCCCAGAAGAGCAGGGCAGCAGGAAGTGAGCCCAGAGGAGCAGGGCCGCTGACTGTAGAGGGCTGCAGAGGACTGTAGTAGGCTGCAAGGCAGGAAGCCCAGAGTACAAAGGCTGTTGGTAGAAGGCAGCGGAGCGTGATCGGCTGCAAGGCAGGGAGCCCGGAAAGGGCACTGGTTCAAAACAGAATAATACAGCAACAGGAACAGCATACAAAGTAGAGGGTCAAGGCAAACAGGAGCGGGGAGATCTCAAGATGCAAGACACTGTGCTCCTGCAGGCAGCTGCTTATATACAGCCCTGCCATGTTCTGAGGCAGGCTAATTGACAGCACCTGGAGCAGCACACCTGAAGACAATCTGCCTCCTCCCTCTCTGGTCCTGAACAGGTGGAAGCAGCACTGGCCGCTAGGGCTTCTGGGGATTGTGGTCCCAATAACGATGAATGAGAATAGCCAGGAATTGAGGACTGTAGCCAGGTGCAGTATGGTAAATGTAGTTAATAGAATAAAATAAGAAAGAACCAAAGTTGAGCAAATGGAAATAAAAGACCAAGGCGTGAAAAGGAGTTGTTCAAGGAGTATTAGGAGGATAAATGAGTACCAAGTAGTCCATGATGGTCGCCAATGCGTGCGCCAGCGGCACGGGCATGACAATTTCTGTCCCATTATTGAGGGAGAAAAAGTGATCGTTGAACATTTTTACAAAGTGAAAGGATTACATAGGTAATTTGGCTCAGTCCAGAATCACTTCTTGGACATTGGCATTGCAGGGATTCCCTGTGAAGGTAAAATAAGGACAGAATAAAAAGAGCCCAATTGCTCAAAGGATAACAGCTGTATATACCTCTGATGAAATAGAGGTAGAGCTTAGTTTGAATGAATTCGAAAAGTCACCACATAAGCCTTTTAATGAAAATGTGTGCAAAGATCTATATGTAGATGGATGTGCATATCATATAGAAAATGATATTGAAAAACAATTGGTGGCAGGAACAGGAAATGTCTTGTTAAGGTGCGAGGACATTCTTAGTATCGGGAAAGAGAATTGGGGCCAGGAGTAGCCAGGTAGCAGAATTAACTGCCATTTATAAGGCAGTTACTACTGCAGTTGAAAACAAATTCAAATAAATGGTCCTAGTAAGTGATTCTGATTATGCACAAAACAGTTTCGTAGAGTATTTACCTGGCTGGAAGGCAAAGGGCATGTTCATGTATAACAAAAGGTCCCTCAAACATGGGAAAATGATCCAAGCTATAGATCAATTAGTGTCAGAGAGTGGTTTAATAATGCACTGGAGGACAATTTGTGGACATTTAAAGACACCCGGAAAGGATTAGGAGGGAAATGACAAAGCAGATCAATTAGCCGAAATTGGGCTGTAATGGGAGAGTTATTCGCTCCAAATCTCCAAAAGAGGTTGAACAACCTGTGTTGCAATGGAGTTATGATACGCCAGATCAGGACCTGATTAAGTCACAAAAAGAGGACCTAGTGTTAGGTGTTTTTTATAATCATTTTATAGACCCCAAACGAAATCCCCTGTTTTTTGTAATCATTTTATAGACCCCGAAAAAAATCCCCTATCTGAAAACGTTTGCAAAGGTAATGAAGAGCTGAGAGTGTTATTGAAGAACAAACACATAATTAAACTATAGGATGATCTGGAATAGGGAGTCTGTGACAGGCCAGATACAATGGGTGGTGCCTCTTTCATTTAGAGGGGTAATGTTACACCACACGCATGACACAATAACTGCAGGACACAGAGGTTCACAAAAAAACTTAAGAAATATTGAAGGACTATGCTTACTGGCCACATATGTCCCAAAATGTGGTACTGTACACCCAAGGGTGTTTGGTATATGCACAATAAAAACCTGCTTTGCCAATGCATAGAGCTCCATTGATGAAGAGAGGTTTAACCCTTCCATGGTCAGATTTGCAAATCGACTATGTGGGCCTGCAAATAGATCAGCCAGAGGAAATAGATATTTGTTAACGGTGGTGTGTCTAATGTCGAAGTGGGTGTAGTGCATTCCTGCACCAGACTGTAGTGCACAAACAGCAGGCACATTATTGGTAAATCACATATTTTCAAGGTTCGGGTTATCCCAAAGGATAGAATCAGACAGGGGAAGTCATTTCACGAGTGCCTTGATGAGCAAGGTGTGGCAGATATTGGGAGTAAAAAGGAAATTGCACATATCTAATAGGCCGTCTTCTTCTGGAAATGTGGAGAGAAGCAACAGATCTATGGAATAGATACTAAAGAAATTTGTGGCTGAGGCGGGTTTCAGTTGGGATCTATGGTTACCTTTAGTATTAATGGCCATTAGGTCGACTCCTGATAAAGCAACAGGCATCAGCCCTCATGAAGTGTTGACAGGAAAAGAAATGGTGCTGCCACAACATTTATTGTACAGGACACACCAACAGACACTTGTGAGTGCATCCACAGTTCATGAATATGTGGAAGAATTGAGGAAGCACTTGCAACATGCATTTGCATTTGTACAACGGAATCTGGAGAGAGCTGCTGAAAGTGCAAAGACCTATTATGATAAAAAATATCTGTGAAAGAATATAACATAGGTGATCAAGTGTACAAATACCATTTTGGAACGAACAGGCACACACATTCTAAATTCCTCGCGGCATGGCAAGGGCCGTTTGAGATTGTAGTTAAGATATCCCTGGTTGTATATAAAATAATGAGGACGGAGGGTGAAATGGTGACAGAGCAATTTGTTCATGTCAACTAAATTAAGTGCTGCCACTCAAAACATGAGCTGAGCAGACTTGAGCAAGTGGAGAATGGTTGAATGTATTGAACGTAATGAAAATAAAGCTGACAGTGTAATTAAGATAATAATGATAACAGCACAGTAAGTTTATTTGTTGGCAGATACATTGAATAGAGACTGTTTCATAATACATGTAACCTAATGACAAGAGAGCATGTGCAAGGCGGTATATATTTCACTCCATGAGTAATCAGAAATATGGTCTGGTGAGAAAGGAAAAACAAACAGAAGTGCCACATATTACCTTAGAAAGTTGTGCATTATTTTCATGAAAAGGCACTGACTCAGACTGAGCTAGACTAACATTGTGTGGTAAGATTTTTGCATGGGTATCAAATAAACAATTAAACATGGTGAAGGGGAATGTAGATGTAAATATTATGAAGGGCTGTGTATTTGATGGAAATAATGTTGCTGTATAACGTAAAATGTTGTTTTGTTTTTTTATACTATGTGTTTAATTGCAGGCATCCAAAGTGGCAAATCCAGGGAGCTATGGTGTTTTTGCCATGTTTTTCTTTCAAGCCAAGTAGTGGAAAAGGGATAGAAAATTGTTTTATGCTGTGTACTTAACCTGTCTCTTTTTTGTTCACTTTAGAGACCACTAACCTATTATCCCGGCAGGGCAGGTTCCTTGAGGCGATGGACCATTGGAGGCCATGTGATTGGAGTCCATGGCAGGAGACCCTAGAAAGCCCCTTGGATCGAAGGATAGAAGTGAAGATAAAGAGCTGAGGTGTCAAAAGAGATGACCATAAGAGATGACTTCTGTGAGAGTGCTACACCGGAGAAATCGGAGAAATCTCGCTGAGGATGCTGTTATGCAGAAAACTGGTGCAAAGACTGATGGCTAGGAAACCCGGAGGCATGGTCATGAGGATTCTGGGTATCAAAATGTGAACATGATTGGTCCTCATTTTGCCAGGTTCATCTTCAGTGCATTTTGTTCTTCATTTATTGCTGATATTGCATATTACTGTGCTGTGTTTTACCAGTTTGGACTTGAACTGGGAACAATGGAAGTCGTTTATTTTTTATTTATTTTTTTATTTTATTTTATTTTAATATTTTATTTTTGTCCATACCCGCTGATATTGCATAAAATAAAGAAAATACTTAACCCATAAAATACATATATGCTGAGAGCATGATTGAAAAACAGTGGTATTATAGGATTTGAACAATCCATGGACGTGTGAACTATTGGATGTGTACACTTCAGTTGGGAGTGTACACATATTTTATTCTATGACATATGCACATGCGTGTGAGGACTGATATACTCACTTTATTTATTCTGTTCGATTTTACTTAACACTCAAGCAATTGTTCATTGTGAAGTACCCATGTGTTCATTTTCATTACGTGGTATTATTTTTAACTGTTATTCTTCTGATGATTGATATTGAGCTATCCCAGAGACATTGGTGTGTGGTTCCTAGAACTATGACACTGCGAACAGCCATAGTTGTCAGAAAAGGAGGGAAATATGTAGGGATATATGGCAGTGATTTTAAAAGCAGCCAACAAAATGTGTGCAGATGACAGTGATTTTAAAAGCAGCCAGCCAAATGGGTGCAAATGAGTAGTACAAATGCAGAAAAGAGATGGTAAACTATATGAAGCAGGTGAAATGCCACATTGATTCATCATAACAGTGAATAGGCCTTGAATGTCAAAGCCGAAAGTTTGCAAAAAAGACAGTGGATTCAATGTGCATTACATATATGAAATTATGAGAATTCCCATCTGTGTAAAGTTGCGTTGAGAAAATAAACTATACTAATTAACTATAATTTCCCTACTAAATGACACCCCAGTAATTAATTAGCTCTCCTGATTAACACTGCAATGCAATGTCAGTGAACACAGATGGAAATTCTGTCTTAGTGTTTCTCCATGGAAGAGAAGTTTGCACTAAAAAAGAAACGAAATGAGAAATGAATGGGCTGTTTCTTTTGTGCATTCTGAGAGTCCTTTGTGTGTGAAGGAAGCAGGAAAGTAAGCTGATAGATATACAAATTCCTGCAAAGGATTGGTCAGTGGGATCAGGAGCATAGAAGGTTCTTAGATAGATAAATAGGGGGTGAACCAAAAGACTGGGCTCTCTTCTTTTCTGTGCTTCTGCTGGGTACTCCTGCTTCGCTGTCGGCTGCCGAGGGGATTCAAAGGCTGCATTCCTAGTCTGCTTGGGAGTCCAAAGCCACTTCTCAGAAGTGCCAGTGATCGTGTGGGGCTTGGGAAGGCTTCATTCACAGGCAGGAGTAAAAAGGGGTCACGCTGATAAGACAAAGCTACTTCAAGTCATTATGTAAGTATTTGTGGAGTTCAGGAGAGCGTTGGGTGACTGCCAATTATCTCTGTGACTGTTTAGACAAGAATAGGTCATTAGTTTCAACTGGGTCATTGTTGTTTTATTTTGCACACTGGGAACTGACAAAAGAATAAAGTTTTGCAGGGCACGTTTATGTCTTGTCTCTTAGATAACAACAGCGGTGTCGGCCTGTTGGTAAGAGATCATAACTGTGTTATCATGAAATGTAATGATTTGTTTCTTGTTTTATAAATAGATGTATTACAAAAAATAATAACTGCAATAACATAAGCGAAGTTGGTGTCTATTTCTTTTCTTCTCATATGTCTGATGATCACTATTTCAGTGGGGGGAAGTAACTAGGAGACACTGTGGAGATTACATCACGGCGGTAAAAGTGTTTACTGCCAGAGGTAAAATAAGAAACAAAGGGAAAATATTTATACAAGCTAGAAAGCTGTTGTGTTGTATGAATGCATTTGGCCATGCATGCTGGGGCTGAATGGGGCCCTTCAAGGGCATAGGCTAATGTCGTTGATAAGTCATTAGCACAAGGTTTATACAACCTATGCACAATCGATGACATTATTTATGACATTATTTATGACCTTACTGGGTTTCTTCTAAATGTACTAAGCCTGGGTGGATGCCTACAGTCAACCCTAGTACAGGACATAGTTATAAAATGGGGAAGGTTCGTCTTATCATAGGGGAGTGTTCTGAAAGGTATGCTCACCCCTAAATTACCACCAAAATAAGATAGTGCCAATTTACCGCTAGTATACCACGATACAAAGTTACCGCCAAGTTAGGTAATAGCCCAAAGACAAAACCTCCAACAGTCCAAAAGACTGGTAGGACTGGAAACATGGATACCTCAGATCTAGGTGCAAATAACATGTGCAGTGCGTTACCCTGTCCATGATTAGGACAGCTAACATGTTGATATAAAGGCAGCTCATTCATTGCTGTGATAAAATTACACATTATTATTGACTGAAAGGTTAAATTCAGCGGTGATCAGAAAATGTCATGGCAGACCTGAATATCAGCCGTAAGCTCAAGTAAGTCGCCACAGAAGGTGGAATTGGGCAATAGACAACCAACTTGTGTACATTGCTTACAAAAACACCTCCCCGGAAGGCCCCTCACCATTCCCGGGGTTTCACAAACATGTGTCTTTCACTTCAGTTTGGCATTTTTCCAGGTGACACTGTCACTTCGGGCTTAGTTCGAGTGAGTACGCTTACCTCTGGTTGAAAGACTTCCAGGCCAGCCAACTCCTATATCCTTGTATGGAGCGAGTCCTGGGCCACTGTAGTCAGTTGTTGAGGAGTCCCAACTGTCTCTAATGGTTTTAGTGCCCATTGAACCCCATCCTGGCTCATTCAGCCAATGGGTAATGCTTGCAGTAGCATCTGCAGCATAACTCTTTCTCTAGGACCACCATTGTAACTCTGCCACGCTTTGGGGGTGGCCACCCATGACCCACAATGCCCCCGTAACTTCAGCCCATATACATACTCACCATGGCTCCTTACACACATCCTTCACTTTTTAGTGCTGCAAACACATCCAAGAGGAAAACATTGTGCCCATTGTCCGATAGGTGAACCCCATCGCTAGCAGAAGTTACTGGGCCCTTCTCGAACAACATCCTGTGTCTATTGAAAACTATTCCTTCCAAGTGCATAAACCTCTCCATATTTTTGTTCGCCATCTTTCTAGATTTCTCTGTGGCCAAATTGGACCATGCACATCACTGCACACTCCATGACACTACCTTCAATCAAGAAATCCAGGCCTTGGAAGCATCTGCCCCATGATCTTGATCCCCTCCTACATTTGCTTCAGTAACATTCTTCTGCCCTGGTCAGTGAGGTTGTTACCCCCAAGGTGTACTATGAATACCTTTGGTGCTGCCATCCTTTCTGACTGCCTGTGCACCCAGGACAGCAATGCATGCCATCACATGCCCGGTGTGCTCAGCCAGACCACCTCAGTGCTCCTCAGCCACATGTTGCCTCCTATTTGTGGCCACTGTTGCTCTCTGATCTGTGCTCTCGTCACAAAGGAATGCCCAATGAACCACAATGTGTGACGTGTTGTGCAAAAGACAGCTGTTAACTTACTAAACAAAAATATAATTTTCAAAATTACCACCCACACATAAAAGCACAAAACTAAAATGTACATCACATTTCTCCCAGCCCCTTCAAACAGGGGTGGAGTTACAGGCCCTGGAAATCATTTTCAAAGTGGCCCCATACTACAAATTTCCAGAAAGCCCAAATGAGAACATTTGAAAATAAAATAGGTTACCACAGAAAAGAAGCCCAGGGTACAGAGGCCTACCGGTAAATCTCCAGAGTTCCCAATAGGCCAGTCCATCCCTGCCTTTGAGGACTGCGCAACCATTCCTTATTTCAGCTTGTGACCCACTCACAGAAGCGCGGGAGCATCTCTGCCCACCTTCCCAGCCCTGGTGTGATGTATAGCTTTTACCAGTCACACACCCATCTGCCTAATTTCTGTATTGCTGCTATGGCCATTTCCTTCTGTAAAGCCATTGTGGCTGACCCTATTCTGAAAACATGGAAGGACCAACTTCCCCCTTGGTATCTAGCTTTGCCCAATGCTGCTGCCAACCCCTTCCAAAATTGAACAAGCATCAGCAGAGACCCACCCTGTTGCTGCTGGGCTGCAAAGAGGATGGCCTCTTGCAGCCCAGGATATTTGTCTCCCCAGGCCCAGCTGGTTCCAGCCGGTCCCTGGTGGCACGCCCGTCCATCCCTACCTCAGGAAAGGGGAGGCGAGTCGAATGCAGGGGGCCAGAGTGGCGGTTCGCTATGCCGGCTGTCCCTCTAGTGCTCCCAGTGTGGGCTGGGACATACACTGCGCATGCTGTGCCACGGAGAAGGACACAGAGGAGAGGCACGCCAAGGACATGGCCTGCAAGCCGGCATTCAGAGGAAATGAACTGAAAGAGAGGGAGCTGCTTCACAATGCTCCTGAATATCCGTGCATGCCTGCGCAAATTAGCATAAGATTTGACGAGCACGTTTTTATTTTTGGTATGCACTCCACTCTATTACAACTGAACAACCCGAAGTGAAATTGCATCCTAGCGGGAAATGTATATGTTGCAGAGAACTCATGCTGCATCTTGCTGGAATTCAACCGAGGCAAAAGCATGCTTCAAAACCGTGGCTCAGTTTAGTTATACCTTGCCTCACTTTCATGAAGTGGAAGCCTATGGAAAGTCAATTTAAAACCGGGTCTCCTCATTTCCCACCAGAGAGGCCACTTTAAATAAACGGCGTGGGTTTTCGAAAGCTCTTTAAAGTTCACCGCAAAGACCCGCATACAACTCCATTCAAGCACAATGTTTGCGTCCGTCCTCCATTTGCTTAATTCTTAGGCCAAACCATTTGGAGTCACCCCCTCCACAACTCGTACACATCACTTCCTGAAAAGGCTCTCGTAATCTCGGCTATTTACTTAGAGAGCCAAAGCATTCAAATCAGTGATGTCAGATTAGAGGAAGAAAGGGGGTAGAAATCAAAGACCCTAAAACGCGTATAAAAGGCAGTCACTGGCAACCGATCTGTTCTACTTCCAACCATTTGCACTTTGTGAATAAAGGTCAATCCGGTATTGGAGCTCAGATGTTAATGTTCTTATGAGGGCTTAAACTGCTTAAACAGCTGAACAAGTGAAAGCCATCCAGAGGGCCACACCTCATGATCTGGCAATTGAAGAAGGGTAAACGGCTGCGTCCCCAAACACAGGCAGCCCCCAGTGTGCAGGCGCGAGAGTAAATAATCTGCAGTTTGACAATGGGCCACTTTGCCATGTAAACAAGCCCCGTTTTCAGCATTTTGTTCCATCTGGTGTGGTCCATATACGTTGCATGAACAATGCAGGTTTAATTCCATTCGTGGGGACAGCATACATCGGGTTGCAGTTTTGAAAAGCTAAATGTTTTTTTTTTCTTCTAGAGAACATTTATTAAAATTAAAATAAAAATTAAAATATCTGCTATGTGCATTCCTTTTATGAAACGATATTGAGGGGTGCGCTTGTTTCTCTCTTCATAGCTCTGTAATATTTCCTCTGCTGTTGTTTGTGGATTTTCTTTTTTCGATCTGCTCTGCTTTTTCCCTTTGCATGAGCACCTAATTTAATATCTGCATGCATTGTAATCTCGTGAAAAGAGGGATGACAAAACAAGCTAAATAGATGACATTTTTTTCAAGATACTTAAGCAAGAAAGACAGCCGTTAGCGTGTCTATTTTGAGAAGAAGATTTTATAGAACTCTAATCCATAACGCACCATTCAAGAGGCCCCAAAATGGCAGAGGTTGCGCTATACAAAACGTCCCTGTCACGTTACAGTAAATATCGATCCCGCCAGTGCTTTGTTCTTCACGTTAGATATTTCATGTTATTAGTGAAAAGCATTTCCAAGCCAATTACAGTGCAATAGTACATGGCTAATCAAGTCAAGTGAAGTCACAGCTTTATTTTGGATAGTAAAAAAACATTTTCCATAAAAGCATGACAATATTGTAAAACCCTTTTGGCTTCATTTAAATAGTATAGGTAATAAAGAATAACAGATGTAATCATTAACACAAATATGTTCGTAGGCTATGACGAATCCCTGAGCACCCTGGTAAACTGATTGAAGGAGCCTCCTTTACAGTTCTCTGCCATCTCTCATTAAACACAAACAGTAGAGAAAAATTAAAAATAGGAATTTTATATATATATAAATATTTGTGATGTCATCTTTGATGTCATGGGTGTTAGTCTTAGCAGTGCACAGTGGTGGCGCGAGTTATGGTTGCTTAGATGGCCATAACTGGTGAATTTCTGGTGTTTTTCCGGTTTTACGTGCACCCGTAATCTGGATAGGTTGTTGTTAGCGCAAAGTAACTGTAACGTCCCTTTAACAAAGTTTTAGCACTGAATGTGCTAGGTTTTTCATAGGGCAACTGAACCATAACGTGCCTTTAATAATGTTTTTTTAACAGAATTTTATAGGTTTTTAGTAGGGCAACTTAACCATAATGTCTCTTTAAAAATGTTTTTTCATGGCATTTCATAGGTTTTTACCAGGATACCCTTAGTTTGTATAGATGTACCATACAGCATACTAAATGGATGACTGCATGCCGATGGGCACAGTAACCACGGAGTGTGCGCGTCTCTTCGTGGATATCGGGTAGCATTTAAAGTACTGAAAAAGGCAGAGATTCTCTTACATATTAGTACCAGTCAGCAAAGACAAGGAACATATGCAAACAGCACCATGTACGTGCATTCGAAGGAAAAATTGAGTTGGTCTGCAAACTCTGTACTTGTGAAACAAATAGAGCAAAAGCATAGGGTATGCACTATAATGGAATGCACCAACAAGCAAAATAACGTTTGTGTCCAACAGTATTACCACACTGCTGCTTTACATAGGAACGAATAAGGAAGTGGCAGAGTAAGGACTGCAAAGTATTGAGAGCAGAACGTCACTACAACACAGTAAGTACACTACAGTTTCTCCTATAATTGCACAGCTTGTGCAGTGTACAATAGTAAAAAACGATGATGTTTTTTTTTGTACGCGGCAATGCCAAGCACCCTAGTGTGGCGGAAAGAGAATTTCCCTCATGACGAAATGAGTAACGATAGTAACCCCATTGGTACGCAGCACAGTCTGAAAAGTAAGACAGTTAAAATGTATTGCTTCATATACACCTAACAGATATGTTTTATCTGTAATAGGATATACTGGAAATGAAAGGAATGCACCACAAGCGGCACCTCTTCCACAATAGCATTCGGCCACAGGAAATGAAGGAAACTCTGTAAATAACAAACTAGACAGCCTGGATGCCAAAATGGAACAATTTCTAAACAATGTTGCCGCCTTAAAAGATTTTGTACATGGACATATTATGGAAAAACTAAAATACCACTGCCCCACCTGCACGTGTAACCCTTCCCCATTTCCCAGACCACCATCCCACAAATTTCCTGTGATCAGAGACATTACTATGAGACCTCAATCCTTGGCTCCCCTCATGCCAAACTTGTACAAATCCCCAATTCCCCTGTGTATGAATCCATTTCTGCTACTCCTTCCCTTTCCTAATAGTGTCTATGTATGTTAGAAATTAAAGGTGTAGATGTAAAGTGTTGCTGAGTTTGTGAGTGGCTTTTCCTTTTATTTTAAAATTGCATTATGAGTCTGTGGCGCACAGTACTGTCCGAGATGGCTGCAGTTAAGGAAAATTGAGGTTACCTACGGACACTGCACCTGCCCGGTGTATGTGCAATCACAATGGAGGTATCCGGAGGACGCCAGTACTGGCCGCATGTCCACATCTTGTGATGCACCTTTAATTAGTTGCGGGAGTGCACGTCCGGCCGTTCCACAGCTATGCGCATGCGTATCTCATCCTCTGTGTCCTGGTAACACCGTCCCTGTCCAGCATGGTCAGAAAAAGTTCTGATGAAAATGTAGTTCGAGGCATCCACCCACGTCCTACGGACAGCTGTGCACACAAACAGTGCACTTTCTGTAGCCTACAGCTTGTTCGAAAATGGTTGCTGGACATGTGTCGCACTTTTAATGAGTCTGGAGAGGCCAAGCCTGTTCCTAGGACACTTAAGCAGATGCGCACAAAGTATTCTGGCCAATTCGCGTCCTGGGGACAGCCGTCCCATTCGAGAACATTTGCAATGTCACTATGTGACCGCACCCACGGTGAGCGTGGGCCCTTATTTGCCGGACACTCTCCAGGTCCCCGGACATCTGAAAAGTACTGTTTTCTGCATTGTAAGGAGTGTTACTATGAAAGTACACCCTTACAAACGTCCCACATTGTGCCATTGTACATGTAACTATTTTTTTTACTTTTTAGGCCCGCTTTCCGGTTACGGTGCTCCACAGGAGCTCCATAAAAGGCCACACCCCAAAGCTACTCCGCATTCTGTTTTTGGCTTTCCAGAGCAGATCAGCCGTCTACATTGCTTCTGATCAATTCTGCTGTGCTTTATTACCTCTACAACTAATGGCAACCATGGCTGCTGCTACTGCCTCTAAGTCAGCAGCACCCACACCCTCACCCTCAGCACCGCCACCACCACCTTCTGAAGGGCCTGGACAAGTGAACAGGCGTGGTGATGTAGATAGTGGTGTAGATAGTGGTGATGTAGATAGGAATGAAGAGGATAATGATGAAACTGTTTACCAGCATAGGAGACATGCTGAAATCTTGTACTAACCAGGTGAGATGCACTTACACAGTCGCGGAAAACCTGGCTTGTACTGCTATGGTACCACCTCCATTCAGCAACACCTCAAATTGAACCACAAGGCAGCAGTTCGGAGGGTAGTGCCCTTTGAACAAGGCAGTAGGTTACTTTTCTCTACAGCATCCTTTGCATCTGATCCTGCCACCGCCAGAGACACTCCTGTGGGGCAGCGGATCCCTAAACCAGCCTTGCAGGCCATACGCATGGCTGCAGACCCTTACCTTTCAAAGGCCACTGTATTGTACATGTACTGTGATGCGGTATCCTGCAGGGGGGAGCAACTTCGAAGTGCTTTCGAGGCTTCAGTACAGGAGCATGAGAATGACTGCCCCCTAACTAAGTGAGACCCACCCAACATCTTCCTCTCTCTACTTGCCCAATCTTATCCCTGTGGGAGGTGCCCCTTCCCTACCATCCTTTCCCTTCCTTTCCTTCTGTGTCGTGTGTTACAAGAACAAGAAACATACAAAACAACCAAAAAATAAAAAAAGGAAAAAAAAGGCTCTTTTCAGAGCCACCTTCAGAGTTGAAAATGTAGAATTGCCAATGAAAGGATGCCGGACGCCGCGCAGCCTATAAGCTCTGCGGATACCGTGGTATGTAATGGGAGGGTTGGCTCCATCAAAAACATTACACTCGTTTCAGGGAGAAAGTGCTGGCTTTAAAAAGAGGCTTTTTTTGCTGTTTGTTTTTTGATGGGTTGAAATAGGCAACACCAACTAGAAAAATGCTTGCAGTACTTGCAAAAAGGGCTGCAATGCATTTTGGATATTTCACAGAAAAAACTCATTGCCAGCATCCGTAAGATGGACTCTATCTGTGGGAAAAATGTTTGTGCTACTAAACGTAATATTTTCATTGTGGAAGTAGGACATGCCAACATCTCTCAAGAAGGCACAAACAGCCTTGTTGACATTGCGCCTCGCTTTCTCCATTTGCAGACCAAATGAAGAAGAACGCTGCCACATCTGTCTCTGCGCAATGCAGAAAAGAAATTACTTGGGATTTTGGAAACATATCCATGACATGCCCAAGTGCTTCCTTCATTGCAAACTACGGAGAAATTATGGTAACATGTCCTAAACTGTTCCCTCCACAATGAAGAATAGTAATGTTTGTAGGATCGAACATCACCAAAGTGGCACAAAAAGGAACCAAATTCAGCCACTTCATTAAACGTACTCCATACGAGTGCACACCACATAAATGAATGCAAAATGTGCAGCCACTCCAGAGTGTTATGCATGCACTTTTAACCAATGTATCTAGAAGTCCCCCAAAATCCATACACTCTGCCTCCTGAACAACACAGCCATAACCATAGGCAACTGCATTCCTCTGTGCAAACCAACCTTCTGCCACAGTCTGTGCGTACACACCACACCCAGAAACCTAATTGACCAATCCCTTAGCCTCCACAGTCCCATTTCCATGCCTGCCATCATCCTGGACCTACTGCGGTGACCGCGGACATATTGTGCTGTGTACAGGAGTGGGGGAACACATTTCAACCAGGGTAGGGGATTTTCTCTGTAGTAGTTGCTCTGAAAGAGCCTTTTTTGTTGGTGCTTGTAAACAAACACTTTTTTTGTTTTGGGGTGGGGGTTTGTTTTCCTCTTCTCCTTACATTCTTACAGAAACCTCTTCAAAGCATCCTGTAAATTGTAAAATAAAATAGCATTTCCAATGGCAGACAAAGAGAGGCCTATTGCACAGAAAAAGTGCACATTATGAGAATTAAGGATGTCACTGTCACAGGAGAACATCCCAGCTTTGCACAAAAATTCAGACATGTCTTTGTTTATAAGACACCTTCCGACCTGTGGCTGGAGACAAAGTAAATCAGGATAGTCCCATGCTCTTCTAGGTGGTATGCATGAGAAAAACCCCTTGACAGTGGGAAAAACCTGCATCACTGCTTTCAACAAGTTCTTCAGTCCACAGAGCAAACCTGAACAAGTGATGTAACCCAAATGCAGGGCTCCATAATGCACAAAGGCATCACCCACAATCAACACTTTGAGTCTCTCCATCTCTGCCAGTCTCACTACACAGAGCAATGAAAAAAAGTATTACCACCCCTTCCTGTGAAGCACACACCGAACACCTGAGTGGATAATCCCCACAGTCCCATTTCCATGCCAATCATGCTGAGGAAGGCACGATGTGGCACCTTCGCTTCCCCAAATACCGCGAGGGCCACACCCTAGTAAAACAATTGCAGTCCTTCTTCCCTTTCCACTACTCTTTTTCCAGCACTCCCTCATTGGGCACTGTTAAACAGTCACACACGCATCCACCAATCACATCCAAGACCTCTGCATCTAACACCGTCACCTCTTTGCAACACTCCATTTGTACCTTTAAACACTCAGAGAACAAGTCTCATGTTATTCAAAAGCACCTCCACTAGAAAGTTCTGTAAAACTAGCCAAGATTTCTGCATCCAGATTCATCCACATCGTCACCCATCACCACAAAATACAGGTATCAATATTTTTTTATACAGTACTTTTGCAACTCTGTTATAAGTGCCACTGAGCAGGGTACCTCCCACTGAACCTCCAAAACATACTCAAAAAAATACTGTAATTTCTCCCATCACCTCCCATCAAATTCCACTTGCGATTGTATATGCTTTGAAAGTTTTCATTTACCCACATCAGCCATTTTAATATCCAAACAGTTACTCCTTCTGTAAATTGTACAACTTTTTTCTGCAATAAAGCATCTCCTATACAATTTGTAAAATAGTCACAGAAAATGATAACTAAATGTATCCTACCAACCTAAACCAAGTACATACATTGCATGCATAACAACAGGGTGCCTGCCACTTACCTAGCACACTTCACAGAATGCAACATTACTTAGAAAGGCAAAAAAATGTATGTGTGCATTGACAACAGTACCAATCTGAAATGTGGATAAATAAATCCAAGAACTGAAATGATGGCTCTACTCTTGTAGAATGTATGTGCAGAAAAGTTAATGTAATTTCACACACGAAAATATTTTCCTTTCCAAGCTGTACACCTTTCCAAACCTTTTTTGCACCCTTCTACAACTAGGACTAATCCATTTGCAAACTAAATATTCCTACACGAAGACACACACTTGGTAAAGTGCACATCAAACGGCCCACTTACAAGTAAACCACTTACCCCCTTACCAACAATGCTGATGCTCCCAAGTCCCCATTCAGATACAAAGCCATCCAATTACACACAAACACTAAGTCCTCCTGACAACACACCCCCTACCCTTTTAAGTAATGTATTCTCCAAATGCAATCAGTATGCCATTAACAAACATATTTTCTTACTATATTCTTTGACAGTTGCAGTAAACTCCTCTGTCCTGAAAGCTAGTGGTGTGCAATCTAGAGTAAGCCTACTCTCGACAGCCAACAAAGTAAGTACAATGCTATTGTGGCGTTTCACCTCTCACTGAGACAGTGCAGTGTTTTTTTGTATTTTAAGGTACACAATTGCAACAATCCACTGGTATTTGCTTAATTCTTATTCATTGCACCTCAACAGTTGCTCACTTTGTGTTATCATGTCGCCACCATTACAGTAACTCCCAAATAGCAATATAGCGTTCCCACCCTACACTAACACACCATTACACAATCACACTCCTCTATCAATATTCCTACCCTCACATTCATCCATTCATGCACAGCTGCACACATATACATCACCAAATGTGCACACCAACACTTTCCTTTTTTCTCCAACCGCCAATACAGAATGCCTAGCAAAAAGGAACTCTGTAGAAAACAACGCAGAAATAGATCATCTCACTCTAAACGCATAGAAAGTAGTCATCCACCCCTAGCAGATTTTGTACAGAAAGTTGAAAGAGAACAGCTAATACAATCACTTATGTAAACGAAAACACCTACCAGTAAGGACAATGTAATGCCTCTGTCAAAATGTAGAAATGAAAAGAAAGTTAGTAAAAACAGTGCAGCCCTCACTACCGGTAATAGAGCATGTACAAATGCCAATGTTACCACAAGGAAGCATTGCAAAAAAGTAATTTTACAAACATGTTCCACCAGAGAGTCCTTCAGAACCTTATAAGTAGAGGGGAGAAATCACGCTCAACCCTTAAAACAGAAAAGTAATCCTGGAAGCTCTTGTAGACAGTGCAATGCTGCTGAAACAAACATATTTTCTATTAATTTTAAACAGAATGAAACCACTGACACTGCAACCACTACTTCAAAACAAATGCAATATCAACATAGATACCTTTGGCAACATCTACACAGGTGAGTGGAGTGTCATCACCAGCACAGAGCCATACTGCAATGAAGAATCATACAAACAAGAGCAAACAAACCAAATAGCCATACATAGCACTGGATGAGGGTATGAAAAGGTGACAATAATATAATGCAAGAAGAAACACTGCTTTCACAAATATCCCCATCAAACTTAGATGCCACTCTCCATGGTACAAAACCAATATGCTCCATCTACAAATGGCCTTGCACATCAATGTGTAACGGTCGCCACAACTCTATCAAGTCTTTGCAGCAGTTCGGCAATCACCATGTGAAAGGCAACGACAAAGGAATAAGGAAAATACTACAAACTACTACAACTACTGTCCAGTGTGCAAATACACAGGATTACAAGGACATTCCTTAGCCTGCATTTCTGGACCTGCTTGCAAAAGCACCTTCTACCATATCAAAATGTTAGCAACACACCATTGCAGTGCAAGAAATTTCGTTTACAAACTGTACTAAGTAAAAAGTATTCAGACACAAAACTGCCTGGTCCAATCAAATTTTCCAATACAAGTGGTGTAAATTACTATGCAAATATAGCAATCAATGGTGTACTGCGAATGCCAGCAATTGTTGAAAACATGTATTTAAACGGCTCAGACCAGTTGTGCTTACAAATGATAGTCCTGCACAGAAATGCAGCAAACAATCCTGAAAACAGTTACAGCATCTCAGTAATAAAGCAGAAATTGGACTACTGTGCTAGAATGGTAAATTCACATTTAACAGAGAAGGAGATCAACAGGAAGTTGTAATGTACTTATTACAAGTACTGGAAAGCAAAAACATATTCATAAATGAAATGTTTCACATTTCCTACATGTGGAAACATACATGAACTCTCTGCAATCGTGTCATTCAGGAAGAAGTCCCTAACAAACACTTTCTCTATTTATCTATAACTGTGATTCCATTCCATTTCAGCAAGTGGTACAAAATGCAAACCATAGCAAATTGTGTAGGGCTTGCAATTCCAATAATCGTCCCACCTTACATACACAATCACACAGGCAATACATAATATGAATGCTTTCAACATACAATGCAGATGGAAACAAAAATAACTGAAAGCTTACTACCTTCACATATGGACAGGTATCACTTGGCAACAAAACCTTCACAACAATAGCCATAATCTACCACAAAGGTAAAACAACCAGTTCAGGTCACTACACTGCAAAATTAGAAAGCACTTACAATCTTTGAAGAAGTTGTAAAGGAATTTGCTTCGTTTCATAAACGAGAGGCCCAAAAATCTGCTTGCTCAAATGCACTAAAGTGCGTAAGATGGCCTTGCCACCCACGTATGCACAGCCATCACACACACAGTCTGCCAACATACACCATTGATTAGTAAGACAGTGCAGATATAAATAGTAGTTAGGCCTCGTAAATGTACATTTATATATTGTGTCAGCTGTACATTCATTGCACCATGTATAAGCTACCAGCAGGTCTCCATGTACGTAATAGCACGTTCTACGTAACTACAGTACTTACAATCGGAAACGCACAATGAAATCGTAACACATTTCCACCTGAATTTGTTTTTGTAGCCGCGTGGTGGCTGGAAATCGAAACCTAACATACTTCTCTATCACCAGGAGAAATGCTCATTGTAAAATAGGCTTGATCAGTCTGCATGAATTGCTCCAAATGCAGACGTTCTATGAAATTTAAAAAGAAAATGAAACATAACTTAGTCTCATCGCTGTGCACATTTTCCATAAAGGTAGTCTGCAGTGTCCAGTACGCCGTACAGAGCAATTTCCTGGAGACACAGCATAACCATGGAATGTGTAGAAATTATGTAAGTACAACTTTACATAACATGTTTATAGGGATTCAAATTTTGTAGGATACAGTTCTGTGTGCATAGCTATTAATGTACCATCCCGTACACTTTGTCTATTTGCAATGTACTGGGTTTTGTAAGAATAGTGTTGCACGCTGCATTACAGTACCATCTCTGCAGCATTCAGCCTAAATGAGTACTATGATTGTTGTTTGTTTTCTTCACATGGTTCTCCAAGCCATTCAAACCTATATATGGAGCACAACAGTGAACATGAACCCAACTCCTGCACTGAAACATCACACCATATGTTCAATCGTGTGCTAAAAGACTGGCTGTATTGTCTTTACAATGACCTTGCAAACACTTAACAGTTTTATGCGCATTAATTATATTAAAATTAATAATGGTCAGATGTGCATATAACACTTGGATAGAACACACATGTTGACAGCTAATATTTTACTATGCAATGTTTTGGAAAACCAGCTCCTGCATTGTCCTGCAATCGGAGTGGTCCCGTAGGAGAATTCTTTTCTTTCGTATGTTTCTTTGGGCACACACAAAGAGAATGTGCCGTGGGTCTGATGACACTTGCTGGCATTGACATATGTGGTAAAAAGAAAACACATGAAAGAAGGGTCTGTTGGCAACGTTTGAAAGACGAAGCGCATGTGTGTAACGGTGGAAGGAGAGTGGCCCCTACAAAACAGACAGCAAGCCTGTGGGTGAACATCTGACAGTACTCAATAACACACAGCTTACCCTAAGGTGCATGAACAGCCATCTGGGGCCCTTTGTGACATCCTTGGCTCAGAGCCCTTGTCCTTTATGCTGCCACTGATAAAGGCTACTTAAATGTATTCTTATTCTTCTTCGTTGGCAGGTACCTGATACCTTACTGCCCGTGTCACCCCTTCCACCAGGCAACAGACAGATTGTGGAACAATCATTACAAGGTTACCGTATAAGCAATGTGTTGACGCTCATCGTTATCTGGTATGACCGCTATGGCCCTGTATGTCCATTTGCGTTTCCGGCAATGAGAAGCAACATGCATACCTTTATGATGTAAGACATCACAAAGGTAACAACTGTCACCTTTCCAAACTTAAAAAGAAAGTGTGTTCTCCCACACAAACCACCAAGGACCATAAATTAATCCTTTTGCTGCTTTGCCAGATGACAAAAGAAGTACACAAAAGCACACACAGCATTTTATGGTGGAAGTTACCTGCAAAAAGAAAAAAGTGTGCATTTCAGGCAGCTTACAGTTTCTTGTGAACATTCTATAAAAAATTAAACCACTGGAGACAGTACACAGTGTAGTTCATAAAGTATTCAAATATTCTCTGACCAACTACTGTGTATAAGAAGACAGGAACTGTATGCTCTGTGTGTGCATGTCTGTTCTACCTTGTGTTAATTTTCATGTTGTCCAGACGTAGGTGCTCACATGGCATGTTGGGCTCTGCTGGGCACGAACGTTATGAAGATAGCAGTACAGTAGTACACGGTTTGAGCTTCTGCTGTCTGCAACTAATGTCACCTATGGGGGCGAGAGTTGAGATGTAATGGCATGGCCTCACTTAAAGTTAGTGCAAGGGATGGACACATAACGGTAGCACAAAATGGCAACGCCTAGCGGATTCTTTGCGCATCTGAAAAGTACACAAAACAAAGGTAATAGTAAAATGGCCAACCGTCCCGTATTTTGCAAGAGTTAACCGCATTGATGGTTTTGGCCGGTGATTTGCTGGCTCTCTGTATGTACAGACATGTAAACATGGCGAACGCCCATCATTCCATCCCAGAGTCCAGGAGAACCGCGCAGTTGTGCGCATACCAAAAGCGCCAGGGGTGAAAGGTGGTGCCAAAGGAAAAATAGCAGCATCTGTCAGAGCAAAAGCACTTTTAAATCACCTCTGTTTCTTTGAGGGCAAGCTCCAAATGTCAAGTTCAAACATTGCAAGATAGCTAATACCGGAGACCTTTGTTCAAAAATCCGTTTTACTGATGTCAAAAAGTTGCTGGAATCATGGGCACAAGACCACTCTAAAGATTCAATCTTCTTGTGGGGGGGTTCCACATAACCACTCTAATGTAAGGATGCCTATCAAAATAATAGCAAAAATCTCCTGTCAAATTCAAGACAACTCAAAAATGGATGCAGTACCGACAAATTCTACAAGGCGGCGCTAGCGGTCTAAACTCTGACAGGAGAACTGGCTGACAAAGGGACCTGAGTCAACTGGACTTCAAAGCCTGTGGGTTAATTAAAAAATCTTAGCCACCTGCTGTTCCCAGAGGCCAAGAGACTGAGAACTCTTAACACCCCAGAGACTCACAACAGGAGGCAGGATATCACATGGCCCTTCTGAGTGAGAGGGAGGGGGTCTCCCCTTCAGCCTGGAGGAGAGAGACAATAGTCCCTTTCAGTTGAATGGGGTATGTTAATTTTGAGTGTTTCCTGTCAACAGCCCTCTGCCAGCAAGGAGAGACATGTGATCACTGACCCACCCAGACTTCTGGAGGCGGACCCAAACACTTTGGGGAGTTGAATTGCAACAAATATATATTTTATAGAAACAGTGATAAATTATTGTAACCAAATGACAGGAATGTACAACTTTGAGAGTCTTAGTATGAAAAATGCCCTCACGATTTGAGTCCAAACTCCAATTTGTACCATGTTCTGGGGCAAAACCCCACTAATTATGATTATTGTAGACAATGTATTTAAGCTAGAGACATGGAAAGTTACTGGGATATATGTGGAAGGGAAATGTACCTTTGTATAATTTTTGATGAAAAACCAATATTGCAAAACCCACTAAAATCGAAAATAAGTTGCCATTTTTTAATGCAAGCTCCTAGAAACGCCAGAGTCGGAACAGAGACTACCTTAAGCAAGGTGTAATATGTACATGTAATGTCAACCACTTGTGTACCTGGGAAATATGTATTTGGATCAGAAATAGATTTGTGTGTAAAGATGACAGGGGAGTGTTCTTTCTGGAGGCCATAAAAATGACATCACTCTGACACACTATCCCTTCCCAAATCAGGGACCAAAGAATCTATTGACCCATCAAATTAAGAGAGGGGCAGGCTTAGTGAAGCTAGCCTCTCCACCCACTTTCTAAACACATAAAAGCAGACAGTGCAGGACAGATAGGGGATTCAATTCCATTTGCTGCGGAGCGTGCTGACCGACGACTTCACATCCAGAGATCCAACACTTAGACTTCCAAGCTAAACAGAGACTACAGAACTTTGAACCAAGAAGGCCCACTGCAAGCAAAAGTATTTGTCAGCAGGCCTCAAAATCTTTTGCAAACTATTCCAGAGCCGGGCGAGCTGTCTGAATTCTTTGCCAAGAACTTTTGCCAGTACCCAGAAAGCAGTGTTACATCCAGATCCACTTGATCCAGACCGGAAAGCAGAGCAGTATCCAGAACCAGAGGCCGCCGTATCCAGAGAGGCTAGAACAGCAGAGCAGGGCTGACCAAGATGCTGTGAGCAGAACCACCCGAAGTCCAGACCAGTTGACCAGATCGGTGACGAGGCCCATTCATTTCAAAATTAGCAGTGAGTATCCGCCAGAACTGTGCAGAACCCAATCTCTTAGTTAAAATAATCTAATCCAAACTATTTTAACCTAAGTAGAACTGCCTCCTAGTAATCCTGTCATCTGTCATTCTGAAGCTGCGAGCTGTCATCTGTCATTCTAAAGCTGCAAACTGTCACCTGTCATTTTGAGTTTTACTTTAAATCCGAAAAACTAAATTTATTAAATCGTCCGTATCTCTGGAACCGTTTGTCCTAGGAACGTGGTTTAACTTCCATTTAAAAGCTAAGATTCTAGGCTTTCCAACGAATCTTTGATGTCGTGGGTGTTAGTCTTAGCAGTGCACGGTGGTGGCGCGAGTTATGGTTGCTTAGCTTACCATAACTTGCGAATTACAAGGGTTTTTCGGTTTTACTTGGAACCATAACGTCCCTTTAACAAAGTTTTTTCACTGAATTTCATAGGTTTTTAGTAGCGCAACTTAACCATAACGTCCCTTTAACAAAGTTTTTTTCACTGAATATATATATATATATATGTATATATATATATATATATATGAATTCACAGATGCAAAAATGACACAAATCCCATTTGTTTTCATGGATACTTATTATATTGAATCTTATTTACATGTCATTAAGTCTTACCTTGGATACATTGCATCGTCATCTGAAATACAAAAAAGAAAACAAAACAGAACAAACAGGCCTTTTGAAACATGGGTTACTGTTCCCACATTCTGAACATGATGAAAAATAAACATGCAGTGATTTCCTAACCTTTCTACACTGTAATAAATCTTAGCCAAACATATGGCATTCAAATGATCCTCACTTGGCATATATCTTACCAAGATTAGTAGTGCTCTGACCCCTTGGAACACCGTCAGTCTTCTCAGCCCAGCAAGACTAGCTTTTTCTTTGCATTTCTTGTCCCAAGAAATCTTCTGTCCTTCCCCTTTTGACGTTTCTTGACTGCCTATAATTTCCCCCAATCAGGTTAACAAGAATGTGTTCTGTATCAACCCTCATTTTTAGAACAATGAGGGCTTTAGGCCTCCCTGAATAAAAATGTCATTCTTTTTCCTGCTGCATCATTCCCTCTGCTCTCCACAAGCTAATACAGGAAAAAAAATGCCAGTGTGCATTTAAAAATGAATTACAGCAGTGCCACTAAAACATGGATTTTCACCTCATTTTGTTAAGGAAGTTAGAATTAGTATTTTAGCAATGTTAATTATGTTAGTCAGTTATATAACTTAATGTAGTCTCCATGCATGAGGTATCCAAAAAAATGCACTTCATTATTTGACTTAGCAGCGCTAAGCTTTTCTATACGTGCATTTCATTCTATGCAGTTTCAAGTTGGGCTTGGCTGTGTTGTAAAACCTGTACTTTGCATGCCACCAACAACACATTTACATGTCACACTGGCAAAATATATATATATATATATGCCATATTACTGCTGGCAAAATACCACTACATGCTGGCAATAAAATGCCACTGCATTTGCAATAAAAACGCCACTATATTTTGGTAAAATAATAAAAAAAAATGCCATTACATTTGGTAAAATGCTATATATGTCCTTACAGGTGCATGGCCTATAGCCTTCGGCCATGCACCCAAGAGGCTTGTCCTTGGCCACACCCACCGCAACGTAATTAAGCCATGCATGCCAACATGTGGCTAGGTACCACAACCCACAAATGTAACACATTCACCGCCACTCCTACCCAACCCCCGCAACATAATACAGCCATGCATGCAAACCTCTAACCAGTTAGCAGAATCCACAGACATAACACAGCCGTCAGCACCCCTACCCACTTCCATTCACATAATATATGACTACTTCCAACCAAAAAACAAAATCTTCAGAACATTGCCCCTGCATCCAACACTCTATTAACTACTGACAACCAATACATCACAATACAGCACAGTACTCGGAAATCTGCGCAGTGGCCACAACCCAAACACATAAAGCATCCACTGGAAACCTATGCACTTCTATACACAGAGTATTCCAACACTTCACCCACTGGACACACTGCAGCACTGTTGACTCCATCATCTCCAGCAATGCACCCAAAGCTGTAGGATGTGCTAACAATCACCACACCCATGCAACCAACAATGTGTACAATGCTGGCAAACCACACACACAAGTCAACAATGTGAAACCTACTTGCAACCAGTGGGCATACCTTTCAGTGCAAGGCCTCTGGACATGCATCCAAGGCTGCTAGGGGCTTACCACACACAACACAGCATACTACATCCTATGCAAAAATGCTCATGTCATGTGCAATCCTCTCCCCATCGCCAATTGAGCCTGCCAACAGTCACCACATAAAGAGCTCACCTCAGGACCTATTGTGCCATTTCAAGGGCTTCCTGCAGTCACCACAGAAGCTAGTCGCCTGAGGAGGTACCCGCAAATTGGCGCAGTACACACGGATACCGCTGGCACACCACTTTCTTCTTCCACCTAAAGAAATATATCAGATGAACCACTTATCACTCCCCCACCCTTTCCATCCCCTCTTCCCACCACCAGATGGCACAAAGCATGTTTTCCCGCCCCTTTCGGTGCCGCACTATCCTCGGATACAACTCGGCAGCGTTACCCAAAATTAAGACGCACATTGCGCTTCCCTCCAGTCAACCACCGGGCACTTCCAATGTCCGCCGACATCACGCCACACTCCAGGCCAATCAGACTTTTGACCGCGGAGCAAACAGGGAAATGGGACCATGGAGCAGAGCCAGAAATCACTAATTTATTTGAGGCGTACATTTTACCTGTTTTTTTCAAATAGTACTGGACGGATTATCACCAAATTTACAAAGGCACACTTTCGGGACCAAGCCGCAGCTCCTGCTGCAAATTTGATGTAAATCCGTCCAATGGTTTGGGTTGTCCATGCAGTCTATGGAAAATAAAACATTTGGGGACCCCCCATAACTTTTCCCCCCCTTAACAACACCTCACCAAACTTCTGAAGAAAATTCAGAGTGGGCCACATACTTTTTCTGCAAAGTTTGATGCAAATTCCTCCAGGGGGAGCGAAGCTTTATAAGCCTCCCAAAAAGTAGTATTCCTATGGGTTGAGCAACTTAACCATAAATACACGGCCACTACTGCGGGGGCGTGTAATATGTATAATTAGTTGGACAACAACATCCCAATACAAGAAAAGGGCTTGTGTTCTTGTGGGTAAGCATCTGCACTGGGAGCACGATAACCTGAGTAAAATCCTGTTAGCCAAATGCTTCAGCAAGCTTGCCAACCTAAAAAAAAGCAAAGCGTTGGGTACACCCTCTTAAAAAGGGTACATTCAATCTGCACCATGCACTTAATTGTGAAATAGATTCAAAGTTAAACAGATGTTTGCATTGCATAGCATCCGGCTAGCCATTAGAAGTCTAAATCATATGTTATAGCACAAATGTACCATGCACTTTAATTACTGGTGATATTGCACATACTATCTGCACAGATGTTTACATTGCATTGCACTAAATAACTCATTGTCATAGGATATGTGTATAGATGAGTATTTGCGTGAAACTATGGCGGTTTCGGTTTATTCATTAGCAATCTGTGTCTGAGTATTTTATTTTGCATTTTATTCATATCAGATTACCAGAATGTCGGGCATTTTATATTGACCATTTTGCTGCTACAGAATTAGGTATGCACTATGCACTTTCATTTGTGATAACTGTGTTACCAGAACAAGTTTGTGAATTTATCACTGCATTCAGTATTATACTAAACCTGAAAAAAGAACTGTCCTAGCAAAACCCATGATGTTGCTTAGTTTGTGTATTCCAATTTAATGCATATGCAGCATTTCAAGATGTCCGACATTTTGTCAGCCAGAAAGAGGTGTTTCTATCATAGAGTGCATGGTTTACTTTATTGTGACCATACAGTTGTAACACCACACAGAAGTCCTACCTCAGTGTTGTTTCCCTTGAATGTGATCAAGCGGTTTGCTAACTGCGAAACGCGTTGTTGCTGTTTTTTTCATGTAAACGCTTTACTCAATAAATTACTTGTTACAGTGCAACTTTTGGTCTATTATTCCACGCTGATCGAGAGATCATGTGTTGCTCTGCTGCTCTGGGGGTGCTGTCCACTAGCGTACCTCAGTACGCAGTTTCTTCATATTCATAGACGCTGAGGAGGAAGGCATTGGATTCTGTACCTGCTGACGAAGAAGAAAGCGTTCCTTTTCTTCATCTGGAAACTATACTATGCCCTCCGGGTGACTCGTTTAACTCTGAACTGAAGAGTGACTCGGGCTGTACAATTTGCCAGACGAACCACCAGCTGACGTTTTGCTATCATCGGAGGGTGGAGGCACACGTCGATACTACGGTAAGCTTGGCTCACCCAGACTGGGCATTTACTTGCATTCTTCACAGACATCCGTCACAGTTTAAACATGCAAACGAAATTGGAAGTAGTGTGTTTTAGGAGCGGACATTGTTCCAAGCTGAATGTATACCACGTTCCACAGAGTTACTCAATATGACGTCACAAGTGGGCAGGGGAAATGCTTGCAGAGAACAGGGTGCAACACTGTTCAGTGAAACACAATCGACAAGCAAGACTACCAGTAATATTACAACTTCTCAAGATGTTAAACCTTACAATGAAGTTAAGCTGCTTATGGAGTTGGAGAAGTTACAGAAGAGAGAGATCAGCAAACGGTGGGAGGAACATTCACTACAAAACCATATAGATGTGGGCATAATTCCAAGGGGTTTGCACATTTTAATTACACCCTCATTTGAAGACCAAGACCCAGCCATGTTACAAGAATTGGGTGAATATACTAATACTTGTTCAGTCACATTTTTGAACATTCTTATTAAATATGCCGTACAGACAGATATAAAATACTGCAAAAGATACAGGAATTGGAGGAACAGTTGCTGGCTATTACCCCTAGAGAAGAAGGTAAACAGATTCGAGTAAACATGGACAAGGATTACAAACTATTCGAAGAAGACATTAAACTCAGAAAATAACGCAAGTTCATCAGAGACAAAGAGGATTATGAAAAGAGTTGGGTGTGTACTTTTGCATGTCGGTTTGACACTCTATGAGAAAAACTGCTGCGTAACCCGATAATCTCTGAGAATATAGCCCAGACGGATGTATCTTCCTCTGTAATTGAAACAACTGGCAGTGAAAATGAACAGCCTGCACGCAAATTGAATTTTTTAGAGGAAATGAGGCTGTTGGGCATCGAATGAAGGAACAACATCAAAAAAACAATAGGAAGAGGCCGAGGAAAGACCACGGGGAAAAGAGGAAAAGAAAACAAGACGGACAACAGTTCAAGCACCTCAGACACAGACAAGTCCAAGAGATCAACAAGCTCTGGTAATAAAACAGTGTTAACTTAAATATGGAAACACAAGATATGTCAGTGGTTAATCTTTCCTCACACATTTTTACCTCAGAAGAAATCAAGGTATTAAAATGAGGTCTCAACTTTTGCCCGACAGCCCAGTATGGCTGCACAAATGAGAATTGACTTTGATAAATTCATGTGTAAGGTACGACTCAAAAAGTTCTTTGCTATGAATCCGCCTAAATCCCTATATAAGGTGCCTTTGATCGGCCAGACAGAAGTGGCTGTTGAAGACATGCACATTATAAAGAATTTGGTGCACTTGGAGGCAGAACATGATATTCAAGAAGATATTTCCAAAGAACAATGGAATTCACTTAACATACAAATAGAATGGCCCAGAAAAAGCATGCTTTAATCAAAATCTAGGTTCAATCCAACCTTACAACCTGGAGGCCATATGGAAGATTTTCAGGATCTCGTAATCCATGATCTAATAGAAGCTAGGAAGAATAAATATTGGAACAAACAACATTTTACCTTTCGTGAGAGAGATACGCTAATGGCACTCCAAACTTTGCCAGACTGCATCATCAAACCCTCTGACAAGGGGACTAATATTGTCATACAAAATCAACATGATTATATCTCTGAGGCTAGAAGACAGCTCACAGATAAAGAGTGCTATCGCAAATTAGAGGGATGTCCTTCTGAGAATATAAATACTAAACTCTCTGTCTTTCTCAAAGAATGGAAAGGTCAAGGCATTCTAGGTTGTGTGTTTGAGGCCTGCTTATTTCCCAATGTATGTGCACCATTAGCTGATACTAAACCCTAAGGAACGTACTTTAAGAACATGTTATAAGGTTAACATCTAGATATAAAACACCTTTTCAATTTTAATATTCTGACTGTCAGTGAACAAAAGCACCTGGCCTATATATGTCAGTGAACAAAAAAAAGTGGCCCAGATATGTGATTTTATCAGTGATGTCATCAATGGCATTTGTAATGTCATTTTGATGTCCTGGGTGTTAGTTTTAGCAGTGCATGGTGCTGGAGCGAGTTATGGTTGCTTAGCTTACCATAATTGTCGAATTTCTGAGATTTTTCAGTTTTACTTGTGACCATAACGTCCCTTTAACAACGTTTTTTCATTACATTTCAAAGGTTTTTATTAGTGCAACTTAACTGTAATGTCTCTTTAACAAAGTTTGTTCAGTGAATCTTATAGGTTTTTACCAGTGCATCTATTTTCCTACAACTTACTAATATCATACTTACCCAATATAGCAACTTTGTATGCAATTTAAAAAGTTTCACCTTAAACCTCTGCCATTTCCCACTTTCTAGCATCATTTTTAACACTTCTATACACTTTTGCAACTTTTTCAACTGATTTTGCGTCCCTAGATGTCCACGAACATCTGACTTCATCGTGGACATTCCAGAAAGTGCCACGGGCCCATACGCTTCTGTGCAGCATGATGACATGTCCGAAAACACGTCTGCACTTCGCGATCAGATCCGTATTTCGCGGACAGTTCGGAACTGCATTTTCTACTGATCTAGGAACTTTAAAATTCAAAATTTCCCTTCCACAGCTCCTACACTTATTCTTACTCATTATACATTAACAATCTAGTACAAAGTACATACTTGGAAGAATTTTAGCAAAACTGCTATTTATCTTAAAAATGGCATCATCTATTGCCATGCCTCCTCCCCAAGAGCCACCACCACCACCAGCTGGAGGACCTTCACAACAAAAAAAGCACAGTAGTTCCAGAGACAATGAAGAGGACCAAGAAGATGAGGTAGAGGAAATGGCTACCTCTTGCACCCAGATAGAATCATTGCTGTGGCAGTCCTTTACCACTGTTGGGAATGTACCAAAGGATAAAGATGCCAAAGTGAAATGCACTCAGTGTACTCAGCTGCAGATTCCCCGGACAGTACTCCCTCGGGTGCCATGTGTCGAGCCAAATCCAATGACCGCAATGCTCTCAGAAAGGTTGTTCCTTTCTTAGGAAGTAGGAGGCTATCTTTCTCCACCTCATCTTCCTCAACCATTTCTGTAACCAGACAGTCTACTTCTGTGGGACACAAAATCCCACCAGCTACTTTGCAAGCAATAAAAGATGCTGTTGATCCATATTTTTTTAAGACCACAGTCCTCTGTATATACTACAACACATCAGTCTGAAGAGGGAAACCATTTCGAAGTTCTTTTTAAGCAGTAATCAAGGAGCATGAGAAACACTTCCCCCTACCTTAGAAGTAAGACATGTGCAACATCTTCCCCTGTCCACCTGCCCCTCCATATTAGTGCTTGGTGTCTCTTCCCTATTTTCCCTCCCCACCTTTCGTTCTAAGCTCTCCTGCCAAAAAAATTAATTCATAAAAAAACAACAAAAGAAATGTTAATTTAGGAACCACCTTTCACAGTTAAAAATAGAACAAAAAAACCTTAGACCTCATCTACATTTTCATTTCTCAGTAAAGTACATAGATTAATAAGATATTCCAACATTTCCATTAGCATGTTTTGTTATGCTAATGGGAATATTGTGGTGTTCATCCCCCATTCCAGGGACTGGAACAGCGGATACCAGCCCGGCAGCCCAAGTTATCAGCCCAAGCGAAGCAAGGGTGGATAACGAGATCTCCGGACCATTATCCCCCCATTACAGCCCCTGCAATGGGGGATGAAGGACATTAGCACCCCAGGTTCCCAAAGCGCAAACCCAAGGTGCTAAAAAAAGGATTTTTCTTCCTACACAGGGATGCCTGCAGCGTCCCGGTGTAAGAAGAAAAATACTTTTCCAAGATGGCCATCATGGAAAGGGAAGGCAGGGTTCCATACAGGGCCTCTCTTAGCTTTCCGTGGCAGCCTGCAGAAGGCGAGGAAAGAACCCTATGACCATATTACCACAAGCACATTTTTCTTCCCTTTCAAAGCTATCCCACTTTCGAATAACATTACCACAAAGCTGGTCCCAAGTGAACATGGCCACTTTAACAGCAATGTGTTGTCCCTCGTGGTCATGGCCAGTAGCCAGATTGTCCGGATCATGACCTTATTCCATGACCCGGACAATGTGGACACTGCCTCAGCCACCAAAGGTATATCACTATTTTTTGTACCTACTCTTTTCAAAATATAAAACACAGGCACATTTGCAAAACCATGCTTTGAGGTCCTTGCCAATGCTCCTTACACAAGTTTCCTGGAAATCCACCCATGTTTTATTTTTCAAAAGTGTCAAATGTATGCACATACAATAGTCATATAACTTAGCCCCCACTTGATAAAATATATTCAGACTTTACAAAAACATTTATATCTAGATCTATTATCAGTTTGCCAACGTAAGTGTAGATTTGTCAAATGGCACATCATTTATAAGCCTTTAAATTATTTTGGGACCCCACTCTAATTCTGCCGCCTCTTGACAGAATGCCACCAAACATTGCAAACTCATTCGGTATCAAGAATATAATTGCAAAATTTCATGCAGTTTCATTAAGTGGTGCCAAATTTATAAGCCATCCAAGAACTGCTTCTCACCAACCCTGTAATGCAGAGGTGTCCGTGAACTTCACAGGACTGTTTGCGTACATCCAGACTGTTTGCTGACTTTTACGGTGAAAAACACACATTTTTTTTTTGCTTCTTGCAGCCATATCCCATCCCATCCTCATCACCCACACCTCCCCAGAGATTATTTGATAAGTTTGACAAGTGCAATGTTGTGTTTTTTAATATGTTTTTACTGTGTTGTCAGCGGACACCGGCCGCTGTCCGTGAATCCAAGATGGCAGACATTTCCAAAAATCGGACGCACTTCATGCTTTTCACCATCCAATCAGTGGGCATGTCCGATGTCCGCGGACACCACGTTGCCTTTAAAGCCAATCGGAGCCCTGTCTGTGGACCGAACAGGGAAATGGGTCTGTGGACCAAACCCAGATATCACACATTTTTTTGGACCTACTTTTTGTTTTTTTTAAAAGAAAATACTGGACGGATTTGCACAAAATTTACAAAAGCATGCTTTTGGGACCAATCCGCCGCTCCTGCCGCAAATTTAGTGGAAATCCATCCAGCGGTTTGGGCGGTAGCCGTTAGCAAAGTTTTTCTCCATTCAGTCTATGGAAAAAAAAATGTGGGACCCCCCTCCTTTAACTTTGCCCCCCTAGTTATAAGCCGCCGGAAAAGTGCTCTTCCTATGGGGTTAGCAACTTAACCATAACTACACGCCAGCTACTGCGGGCCGTGTAATATATATATATATATACATATATATATATATTCAGTGACAACACATTGTTAAAGGGACATTATGTTTAAGTTGCACTACTAAAAACCTATGAAATTCAGTGAAAAAACTTCAAATTCACCAGTTATGGAAGCTAAGCAACCATAAGTGGCGCCACCACCGTGTGCTGCTAAAACTAACACCCAGAACATCAAAGATGACATCACAAATGTCCAAAAGCCCAGGGGGTATCTTACATTGTTGTATCATAGACCAAACACGCTGAACATGTTCAAAGAGCAGCATATAAATAAATTACATTAAAAAAGATATAAGAAGTACAAACTGTATATGTAAATAAAACACCAACAGTCCAATTACATAGCATATGAAACATAATGGAACATACCAAAAAAAACATATGCCTCCATCAGAATTACCTCACTGATACTTTATACAGAAACTGCAAAACAAATATCAACAGCACACCTACAAAGCAGTAACAGGAAAACTGAAAACAAACTGGTAAGTACACTACATTAATTCCTATAGGTATAAACTTTCTTTATTAGGATACACTAAAAAATAATGTCTCTTTTTTTACACAGAAATGGCTAGCACTCTGGAGTGGCTAGAAGGAAATGTTCGCCGGGATGAAATAAGTGAAAACAGTGATACTAATGGTAGACAGTGCAGTTTTCAAAGTAAGGAAATGAATACACATTATTTTATATGTATCTAACACGTTTTTTTTTCTTTAACATAACATACAGAAAATAAGAATAATACTGAAACAGTACATCATGTACTAATGGAACAACAAACAGATGCTGTGGAAAATCATCTACAGTGTTTAGAACAAAAAATGGATCAATTAATGACCAATTTCCTTATTTTGAAGAACTTTGTAGAAAACCGTATCATGGAAAAAATGTAATATCACTGTCCCACGTCCACCTGTACCCCTTCTGCCTGTCCCAGTCAACATCCCCAAAACCTCCCCATCACCAAAAACGCTATGATGAGAACCAAATCCCTTCCTCCCCTACCATCCAACATGTAGAAAACCCCAATTCCCCTATATATGTCTCCATTCCTGCTTCCCCCTTTCTTTCATAATTTCTATATTTTTGTAAGATAATAAAGTATTATGTATACTGTTCCTATATTTCTCTGTCTTTTAAAAAAAAAAGGCTGTTAGGGTGTCTGCAGACGGTGTTGCTGTCTGGGATGTCCGCAATTAACCAAAATTAGGGTGTCCTAAGGACACTATGCCTGTTCGCACTGTCTGCAATCAAAGTGGAGGTGTCCGTAGAACACATAACCCATGCGATGTCCGTAAAGTTGTGACGCACCTTTAATTCATTCGGGGACCCAAACCATGTCCGGCGGACACTTGTGCGCATGCGCATCCCACACTCCGGTCCTATAAACATCTCGCCTGTCCGTAACTGTCTGCTGCACGTGTATCACACTTTTAATTAGTACAGGGACCCAAACACTGTCCGTAGAACACCCGTGCGCATGCATACAACCGACCCCGCGCATTCGGTGTCACAAACATGTCCCGGATGTCATCATGTGACCGCACCCACGCTAAGCACGGGTTCTTTTCCGCAGACACGGTCTGGACCGCCGACACAAAAAAATCACTTTTTTGAGCAATCCAACATGTTTTTTCAATGAAACTTCACCCTTGCTGAGGACCAAGATTATGCCCCTACTGATCTGGATACTTTTTGGAACTTTTTGAGCCCTTTTTCATGTTTAATTTGTCTGCAGATGGCGCGACTGTCCGTGGAGCGCTCCACAGACCCCGATAAAAGGCCACACCCCAGAGCTGCTACTCATTCTGCTTTTGGATTTCCAAGACAGAGCACTGCTTCTCTTTGGCATTCACTGGCATTGGCTGGTATTCCTGTCTTCACAGCTATTCCTAATAGCTCAACATGACAATTGGTGCAGGTTGCTGTTGTGTTCCTCCTGTTCCTGGGTCCTGGTTCTTGATAACCTTCCTGATGGCATCCCAGGCTGCTCCTGCTGCTACTGCCTCGGCTTCAGCACCTCCCCCACCCCCTCCACCACCACCTTCCCAAGGGCCTGCAGAGAGTGATGAAGAGGATGATGAGGTTGAGGTAGTGGAAGTCCCTTCAACTAACAGCCCCTGTGGATCCTGGGTGTGGAGGCTGTTTACCACCGTTGGAGGGGTTCCCAAAGCTCGTGCACACAAGGTGCACTGCACTGAGTGCCAGATGGAGCTCACATTGTGACAAACCGGGTTTTTACAGTTACAGGACTACTTCCATGTGGCGACACCTAACATTGTTCCACAAAGGGGCAATTGGGATGGTCGTCACCTACGATAAAAGTAGTAGCTTGAGTTCCTCTACAGCAAGCTCAGTTTCTGCTCCTGTCACCACAAGAAACACTCCTATGGGTCAGCGCATCCCTGAACCAGCCTCGCAGGCCATACGTGCTGCAGAAGACCCTTACCTTTCGAGGGTCACTGTATTGTGTATGTACTGCGATGCGGTACTCTGCAGGGGGAACAATTTTGAAGTGCTTTCGAGGCTTTGGTCCGGGAGCATGAGAAAAAGTGCCCCCTACCTAAGTGAGGCTCACCCAACAACTTCCTCTCACCATCTTCCCTTTCTTATCTCTGCGGTTGGTGCCCCTTCCTTAGCCTCCCTTCCCTTCCTTTTCTTGTGTGTCCAAAAAAAGGCTCTTTTCAGAAATAGAAGTGCCAATGAAATGCTGCAGGGCCCTGTGCATTTTTAAAAGTCTGCGGACAGTCCGCAGACATTCAAATTTTTGGGGTACTGCGCTATCAAAACCATTGCACACTTCTCCGGGAAGAAGTGGTGGCTCTGAAAAGAGCATTTTCGTGTTTTGAAAATTTCAAGTGTATATTTCGCCAGAAAAATCTGATTCCCAGCATGAGTAAGATGTACTCCATCTCTGCAAAAAATGTGTTTGCTACGAAACATAATATTTTCATTGTGAAAAGAGGACATACCAACATTTCTCAAAAAAGCGCAAACAGCCTTGTTGACATTGCGCCTCGCTTTCTCCATTTGTGGACCAAATGAAGAAGAACGCAGCCACATTTGTCTGTGTGCAATATGAGAAAAAGTTACTCAGGATTTTGGAAACATGTCCACGACTTTCCCCAAGTCCTTCTTTGATTGCAAATTGCAAGGAGATTCCAGAGACAAGTCCTAAACTGTTTCCTCCGCAATGAATAATAATAATGTCTGGATGACAGGATGTCATCAAAGTGGCACAAAGAGCAACCAAATCTAACCACTTCATTCCACGCACTCCATGTCAGTGCACAATCACATGAGGGAATCCAAGATCTGCAGCCACTCCACAGCGATCTGCATGCACCTCTAACCAATTTATCCACAAGTCACCCAAAATCCAGACAATCTGCCTTCTGAAAGACACAGCCATAGCTATCTGCTCTCCTCTCAGTAAACAGACTTTCTGCCAAAGTCTCTCCTTACACATCACACCCAGTAAACCTTATTGACCAATCTCTTAGCCTGCAGTCTCATTTGCATGCCTCTCAGCCTCAAATTCCCTGTATGTAACACGCGCGGTCCGCGGACAGCCACTGTTTCTGCCGACAGATCGTGAAATCTGAGAATGGGGAATAAAAATGTAGTGTACCCTACTTCCCCTTTGAGGGTGCCTCTGAAAAGAGACTTTTTTTTGTTTTTTTGAAAGTGCTTATAAAATACACCTTTCACTTTGTTATTTTTACACTTATTTTCTTCCTGATGCCTTCACATTATCCTCTGTAAAGCATTCCTTGTATTTTGAAGTAACATAGCATTTCCCAATATGTTTAAAGAAATGGCATCTGCTTTGAAATAGTCCCCATTAACAAAATCAATATTTCCACTGTTCTAAGACAACATCCCACTTCTAAACAAGAACGCAGATATCCGTCTGTTCACCAAACACCTTGCACCATTTTGCTGGGGACAGAAAACATTACAATTCTCCATACTACCCTAAGCAACATTTCAGAAAAAATCACCTTGGCATTTGGAACAACCACCATCACTGCCTGAAGCAAGTTTTCAAGAGCACTCAACAAACTAGGAGCATTGATATATCCCAAGTGGACAGCACCACAATGCAGTACGACTACATCTGGGCTGTTCCACATGGAGAAACTCTTACACGCTCCAACCACTGCCTGGAACCAGGCACAGTTGACCAGATAACCTCCACTCCTTCAAAACCAAAACTGGCAGCCTTATTATTATACATAGCACACCTCTCCAAACCATTTACAAACAGATCTCCAACAACCAACACCCTCCCTTTCTTTACCTCTGCCATCTTCACTACACACACACACACACACAGCTTCTCTTCCTGTCCTGAAAAGAACAACTTCAACACCTAATTGGCTAATCCCCATGCTTTCCATGCTAGATTTGCTGAGAAACCCCGGATGTGGCACGCCTTGTCCACGAACAGCCGCGCTGTCCGTGGACCCCGCAACACAGGGGCAGCCCTTTTTCCCTTTCCACATCACTGTCTGCACCACTCTCTCATTGGATACACATATGGAGTCACACAAACATCCACCAATCACATCCAAGAACACTACATCTAACTCTGTCATCACAATTCAGCACTTTAGATTAACTGTTCATCACTCTGACTACAAGTGCCCTGTGATTGCAAAGCACCTACAGCTCAAACTACTGTAAAACTCTTCAAGTTCCACCTTCCAGATTCAACTACATCTACATACATCAATACAAACTACAGGTATAAATGTTTTCTTTACAGTAAACTTGCAACTCTTTTATAAATGCATGTGAACAGGGTATCTGCCATTCACTGTGCATAATCTGAAAAAAAACATACTCTAATTTCTCCCATCTCCTATAATCAAGTTCACTTACAAATCTGTCTACTTTCAAAATGTTAATTTACCCATATTAGTCATTGCAATGTTCAACCTATAGGTCTCTTATTTCCTTCTGTCATTTTCACAACCACTCCCCCCTAACACACTATTATGAAATTCCTAGAATTCACACAAAACAGGAGACCAGCTTTTATTTTACAAAAGCATTTGTAAGTTTATACAATGCATTTATTTAAACAGAATGCCCGACACGTGCCATACTTGCAAAAGAAAACAAATATAAGTCTACATTCAGAACAGTGCTAATAGGAATGTGGATAACAAAGTCAAACAACCGAAAGGTTTCCAGCACTCATGTAGGAAAATTCTATGCAGAAAGAAAATGAATGGAATTACACACACTAAAACAATCTCCATTTCAATCTGTATATTTTTCTAAGCTTTTTTTCTCACCCTAATCTATTACCACACTAAACAGTGCAACAGCAACACATACTTTGAAAAGTACACCTCATAGGACACACCTATAAATACTCTGCTAACCCCCGTAGCAATGAAGCTAATGCTCCAAAATACCCATTCATATACAAAGCTATGCAATTTAACACATACAGTACCTCTTCCTAGAAAGAATTCCTTTTGCAAATGTAACTAATCTATTCTTCAAGTGAAATTACAGTGAAATTAGCACACATATGTACTAACTTCCTTCTTTCACAATTGCAGTGAAGACCACACTCCGGAAAACCAGCAGCGTCTGAAAGACAAGACAGAACCCAGAAGAAACCTACTCTTTGCATCCAACAAAGTAAGTGCAATACTGTCATAATGTTCTGTTACTCAAACACTGTAAAATTCTAGTATTGTTGAACGAACAATTGTATCAACCCTAAAGCATTAAATTCAGTATTACTAATTTTTTTTTTTTTTTTTATTGTAATTTTTAGTTTAATTTACAAAGAAACAAACTTTTTATTACACAATTCCCTCTGTCTTTTTCTTGACAATCCATCATGTTGCTGCACATTTTACTCTGGTCAAAGTCGCATTAGATTATTGGCAGGATTAAATCCATGTAATTTATCACTGCACATGTTAATTGTGTGTTTGTTCCGGAGATTATATAGTTCCACCATTGTTCTAGATCGTCATCTATTGGAGCAAATCTTGCAAGGTGCAATGTCCTTTCGTCCTTGATGGCTAGACATTCGATTATTAGGTGTTTTGCTGATTTGGCAGCGTTGTTGCAGGATCTGCAAAGAATGTCCGTGATGTCAGGGTCCCGATTCATCATTCGAACTACTTTGGTCTTAAGTAGGGTGAGACAAAGTCTCATGAATTGATTGCGATGGTATCGCGAAGGAAATTTATATACGTATTTCGGAGTTTCACCAAGACCATGCGATGAAGTTCCCAGGTCTTGTATAGACTTCAACTTTTTTCGCTTTGCTTCATTTTGGATCCAATTCCAACGGCTCAATTTTGTTTTTGCCCTTTGTGGCATATTTATCACTAGCTCTTTTTCAACTCTGCAGATCGCATAGTTGCATTCAGTTTACGTTCCCACACGCAGATTAGATCCGACTTGTTGGAATTGGTGTTTTTTTGCAGTATTTCATAGGGACCCGCTACTTGGGCCATTCTCATTTTCCGCCATGCCGAGATAGACTTCCATAGCACTGTGGCATATAACGGCTCTAAGCCCAGTTCCTAGCGGATCGCTACTATTAAAAGATTCTGTGGAAGACGTAGTGCTTTCCGCCAGAACTTGCCCTCTAGCTTACACCAGAAATCTGCGGGTATATTCCAACCTCCCTCGCTGCCAAACGTTAGGGCCGGCACAACTTTTTGCAGGTAGAAGGAGAGTAATGGTTTTAGCGTAAATTTGCCATATGCAGCATGGAGTTTCAGCCCTTGCAAGGCAAACATTGTAGTTCACGTTAATAGGACTTGGGTCCAATTCCATTCACGAATTGAGACATTGAATTGCACTCCAAGGTATCGAATAGAGTTTGTGACCTCTATTTTCTCTTTATTGAGAGACCAACTGAAATTTATTTTGCTCCCTTTATGTCTGCTATTAATTGCCATGATCTTTGATTTCTTGGTATTTATTAGCAGGTCATTGTTGTTACAGTACTTTTGAAGAGCGTCTAAAGAACGTTGAAGTCCAATTTGTGTGGTGTCTAAGAGGACTATGTCGTCAGCATATATGACCCAGGATACATGATGGTTGTTTATCTTCGGGGGGAATGTCCTTGGTTCAGTTAGGGTGATAGATAGATCCGATATAAAAAGTTTGAACAGTAGAGCTGCAAGAGGGCAACCTTGTTTTACTCCTCTCTTTGTAAGGATTGTATGAGAGAGGTCTCCTTTTGCATTCAGTCTAACCCGGAAGGAAGTGTTTGTGTACAATGCCATGATAGGTAGCAGAATCTCAGGGGGGCAAGACCATGATAGTAATTTTTCCCATAACTTCTGACGATTGATGGTATCAAAAGCTTGTTTCAGATCTATGAAGGCGAGGAACACATTATTGCCACTCTTGATGGATTCCAGTTTTATGGTATTTAGAATGATTAGATTCACTTCTACGCCGACTCCCTTGGTGAATCCTGTTTGGCATTTGTCAATTATCTTTGCTTGGTCGGCCCAGAGTGCTAGTTTTTTTTGAAGGAAAGCGGCAAATATTTTTCCGATGGTATCAAGCAACGTGATGGGGCGATAGTTTGTCGGATCGCTACGGTCTCCTTTTTTGAAAATTGGCACAACAATTGCTGTATTCCAGGATTCTGGTAGGGTTTTACATGTAGTGATCCTCTCAAACAATGTGGAGATGAATCTTGCCCACAGAGAACTATTTGTTTTCAGCATCACGTTGGAAATACCATCTGGGCCAGCGGCTCAGGAATTATTTAATTTTTGAATGGCGCGTTTGATGCCCGCCGCTGTTTCAGGAGTGGGCCAATTACAAGAGTTCCCAATTGCTGGTTTTGTGCATTCGCTATTTTGTATATCAAAGACTGCTGTGTAATGGGAGACCCATCTTGCGTCATTTACCCCATTCGCCATATCATAGGCTGATTTAACTGATCCAGTATTTATTATTTCCCATAACTGACGTGCGTCTTTTCGCAAAATGGTCTTCAGCATGATTTCCGCTTGCTCCTGATCGCGCTGGGTGTTGAATGCTTTTAGCCAATTTCTATAGCGCAGCCGCCGCTTTTTCATTTGGTTGGCACTTTTTTTGCCTTTTCCTTTCTTTATCTTTGTTAGATCGCTGCGTAGTTGTTTCTTAGCTGAGCACAAGATTTCGCTGAAAGGATGTCTATTGATTACATGTTGGATCTTTTGATTAGCGATGTCTGCTCTGAACTGCATCAGGAGCGGGCTATAGTTGATACTTGGAGTCTCTGTAGCGGTTGTCACGTAATTTTCAGTGAACGTGGACAGTTGTTTGGCGTTAATTTTCAGCCTTGATCCTGAGTTGTTTGTCGTAATCGGCTCTGTATATTTGGCTTCTAGTCGTGGCACCGCCATATCGTGCCATGTCATCATTAATGCATCATGATCACTTATTGTCGATTTTACTGTTGTCAGGTGAATGATTTTGCTTAGTAGATTTCTCGATGTCCAAATATAATCTAGAGTTTTGTTACTCGATCCACGGTGCCATGTCGGTGCAGCCGGGATGTCTCCATTTGTGCAACCATTTAGCATCGAACAGTTTCTTGTCGTCATCTTGTTCATCCAGCGAGCGCCTCTGTCGATTGCATCGTCAGCTGACAGGATGTTTGTTTTTTGATGTGATTTGCATTCCGTGAACCAAGAGTAGTTTAGATCACCGCAAATGATTATTCTTGGTTCATTGTAAGTGATTAAACAATCGTCGATCAATGCAGCGACAGTAGTTATAAATTTGATTTGGGAGATCATCGCTGGATTACAATACACGTTGATGATTAACATGTGGTCTCCCGGCCCCTTATTGATCATCGGTAATTTTACCGTTGTTGCTTGAATGAAGAGGTTCGGGTTTATGGCTTTTATAATGGCCCAGTTTAAGTTGTTTTTGATCATCGTGATGAGCCCAGCGAATGGTCGACCAGACTCATTCTTGCCCGCGGCGTTGAACAGTATTGTGTATCCATCGCATGATGGTTTAAGCCTGAGCCACGTTTCTTGTAGGCATATAAGCGTACAATCATCAAATTGTGAACATTTCTCCTGGAATAAATGGGTGAATCCTCTTGTGTTCCAAGAGACCAAGCGGTGAGTGACGGTTTTTCCGGGGATCGTTTCCTAGAGGTCCCTTCTCTTCAGAGCTTTGGAATTCCAGCGTGAGTTTGAAGAGACTGTTTGGGCCGACGTGGGTGAAGATCTTAACTGGTCTCGTATATCAGCGCGTTTTCGCTCATCGTTCTGTTGGGCGAGTAGGCTTGAATTTAGGTCTCGTTGATGGGGGGCACCTTCGTCTGAGAACTGTACATCAAAGCCAAAAAATAGCAGATCCTCTTTTGCGTCGAGTAATTGTCTGGCAATTAATTTTGACTTAAGGTGTAGAGTAACCCAGTCTAATCTTGCCTCTGACATGTATTCCACGACTACAATGTCGTCGGAATCAATTGTGCGTAAAGTAGGTATTGTGTGCAATAGTTTGATGATATTGCGGCGATTGAGGTTTACCTCATTTTGGTCGCTTAAGACATTTTCGAGTTGTAGTTTCCAGCTGTTGCACTTTACTGATTTGACAAATTGGTGGGAGCTTGTTTTGCCCATCACATTTGGCTTTTTGAGCTCTTGTCTGTTTAGGATTTGGATTTCCTGGTAAAGGGGAAGTGTTTCGCCGATTTTGTTCTTTACGGTGTTTATCTGTAGTAGCTGCTTTAGCAGACTCGGCTACGACCTGGAAATTACTGCTTATTCCCTTCGTTTCTGCGTTAGTTGGCCGAGGGTTTTGTGGTCTCTTATCAGCTGTTGTCTCAATTAATGTGGCCGCATCCTTTTTTCTATTTTTGTTATCCCAAATTTTTGCCATGGGTTCCTCGGATCCGTCGTCCACTGAGTAGGTCGATAGGTCGCAAAGATCTATCGACTGCGCACTCTTGGACTCTTCTTCATCACTTATCTCTTCTCTCGCTCTCTTATGGGCCGTATTTGCCTCCGTATTCGATTTGTTTTCCTCTTCTCTTTTTTTGTTTTTTCCGTTTAGCAGGTTTCCGTTCTTCGTCGCTTGATTGAACATACTGAGGGGCGGAGGAGTTGTGATATTCCTTATGAATCTTTTTGCCTCATTAGTTCGTGGTCTCTTTGCTTTTGGTTCAGTTCTTGCTTTAGGACATTTGACTATTGGCTTAGATTCAGCTTGGGATTTTTTTCCGTCTGCTACCTTTTGCTTGCCCTGAAAAAATGCCAAAGGACAATTTGGTAGTCAGGTCGTGCACGTCTGGGTTAGTATGAGCTTGAGCATCGAACGTGCTTGGTAATATAGTTTCTTTTATCGATACTTTCTCAGTCTCTTCTGACAATTTGACATTCGCTGTCTTGCTCGTTGAAGTTGGATCGAGGGTTTCCTTCTCTTCACGTGCAGGACTCGATCCCATTGATGCGGCTGGTGCCGTCTTTGAAGTCATATGCTTGGTTACGGGTGTATTCAATGCAAGCGACTGTGTTGCAGTTTCCATTTCAATGTGTTCAATGATCGAGGACTCTTTAGGGGTGTGCATAGGCCCATTTGGATTTGGCACTAGCTTCATTGTCGATATTAGTTCAGTCGAACTACACGCCTTTTCCACCCTAGGATCATGTTTAGATGTCGTATTATGTCGCATCCATTTTGTGCATTCTATGACGGCCTGCATCAAATCGGCTTTATCATTTGATTCTTGTCTTGCGATATTGCTTAAGCGCGATTGCCAGCATCGTGAGGCATCGGCTTCATAATCGAGTCTCTTGGTGATATTTTGCGCAAGCGTTTCCAGCATACACATTTTGATGTTTAGTGTAGCCAGCACTGAAAGATGGTCTTTTAAAGAGTCGTGCAGGACTTCGTATAACTTCATAAATGGAATCATGGCGATCGACGTTGCTGCTAGTACGTTATTGTGAATTTGTACACCAGCAGCAGTAGACAAATGAGCTTTGTTCTTGGCATCAGAGTCTGTTTCACTATCAAGGGTGGACGATGCGTCTAAAGATTGTAAGCACGCTTTTGAAGTCTTGTTTATTTTGACGAAAGCGTTGGATTTCCTTCTGTCGTCATTGGCCATTCTGCAACCTGCAGGAGTTTTCGTATGGGGTGTACTTGTGTTAGAGAGCGGCGGATTCGGGCTAGCTCTGCTTCCGCCGTAACTGTTATCACAAGGTTTTCCATATTTTTGAATGAAGCTGTCTTCTAATCTCTCACGCATCGTTAGGAAGTCGGCTTTCAGTCTTTCAGTTAAGCGCGCTTCTCTCGCGGCCAACTCTGATGCAGACGGCTCCTTATGCCTTGGAGTTGTATTCGCATGAGCGGCCGCATAACCAGGGCCCCCTCCGACTTTTTTAGTCAATTCATTATTTGGGTCAAGCTTTGCTTGTTTTTTAACGGGGGAGTCTTTGTGCTTTATTTAATCGACATACGTTTGTTTTAGGGGCCTGGGGTCACTTAGTAGGTCTACGTTAGTTCTCAAGCTATCTGAGGTGTATAAACGGTTATTCCTGTTAGCTGGAATGCCTTGTATCGAGGGAGTCGGGATACTTGAGCCACGGGTTTGAGAGAGTGTAGACACGTCAGGCTCACGATTTTGGCCTGCCTCAAGGGCTTCCCGCACACCCGCGGCTTGTACGTTCGTTAAGCAGCCGGGGTCGATGGAGAGTCTGGCTGTTGGTGCCGCGTTGGTGAACGTGGCCGAAGGATCTTCGATGCTGTTCTCGCTCGTCATTCGTAGCGCTAGCAATTCGGAGTCAGTTACATCAAAGGGTGATTCGCTCGCGTCGATATAGACTGACGGCGACGGTAGAACTGGGTCTTCAGCTGTTGATGTTTTGTTCATTTTAGTCGTTTCCGATAGCTCGCACCATGTGATGGTTCCGGCTGGTTTCCCTGTTTCAGGTGATCGATTGTCTTGACATTGTTGTGCTTCATGCACCTGTACTATCTGGGGGTCCTGGAATGCAGTGGGGTCTGCCTTTTTTGCTGCCACTGTTGCCAGTAATTGTAATGACGGTATTGCTGAGTTGTCTTTTTTACATGGGACAACATATGAATCGGAGTTTGCAGCAATGCTTATCTGTAACTCCAAACTATTGGTCAAGTTACGGCGCAGCTGCAATACTTTGAGGCGCGTTTGGGGGCCAGAGGGCGAAGGCCGGGACAGTAGCGGGGGCATAGACTGATTTTGGGGTGCCCCGCCTAGATTAACAGTCGAAGCGCCACGAGTCATTTGGTCAAAGCGTGAGCCGCAAGAGCTACGGTAGACCAATAAGGCTTTTCAGTGACTTTTCAGTGACTCAAAATCACTGTTTGCAATGGGCGGCAGCTCCAACAATAGATAGCCGTGAATTCGAAATTCGTGTGAAGGCAGGGTGGAGCAGGTAAAAAGAGCACCTTATAAATGCTATTTGCTATTTGCAAGTAATTTAAAAAAAAAAAAAAAAAAAAAGAAAATGGCAGCGAGACAGGGAGAGAGTGAGGAGAGTGGGGAGAGGATCGAGTGGATAGAGTAGCTAGAATGGCAAGCGTACGGATCTTACCCACTCTGCCTCTGCTGTGAGCCGCACTGACTCGGCGATTAAGCGGTTCCGCTCCTAAACCGCTCCGTGGCCGCTCCGTGGCAGCTCCGTCGTTGCTGACGAGCTCGTAGTAAGCAGCAACAGACAGCAACACACAGACCCAGGCGGCCCTTCGGCACCGGCACCGGAGTCAAATGCCAGCGCCAACGCCAACGTCCTCAACGTCCTCAACACCGGGGTCCTCAACACCGCGGTTCCCCTTCCTCGTCTCGTCTCGTCAATTAGAGGAACGGACCCTCGCCAACGCTCGTCACCACGTCTCTCCGTCAAGCCGCACTGAATCGTTAAGCAGTGAGACAGCCGCTTCCGACAGTCATTTGAGGCCCAATGTAAATAGGTGATTGCCTGCGGCTGGTCAAAGGAGCACCTATAGAGCTAATTGCACCTCAACAGGTGCACACTTTGTATTGTTACCTCAACACCAGTATAGTAACACACAAATACGAGAATAGCCTTCCCAACCTGAAGTAACAGCCCATTCAACATTCACACACCTCTACATACATGCCTACTATCATACTCAGACACTCATGCACAATGCACACATACATTGCAAAACATCCCAGCCCAGTCTTTATTTTTTTCTCCAACAGACACCAAAGAATGCCTACCAAAAAGCAACTCCATAGAAAGCAACACAGAAATAGAGCAAATCAAAATAAAAGTGTACAAAATAGGCATCTTTATCTAGCAGAATTTATACAAAAAATTCAAACAAAACAGCTAATATAGTCACTAAGCAAAACTGAAGCAGCTTGCAGTAAAGAAACTGTGCCTCCTCTTTAAAAAGGTAAAACTAAACAGACAGCTGTTGAAAAGACTGCAGCTACCACTAATGCTAACACTGCACCTATAAATCCTGATGTAGGCACAAGTAAGCATACCAAAAAAAAGATTTTACAAAAAGGATTCTGCCACAGTGTCCTTCAGAACCTTATAAAAACAGGAGAGAAATCATGCTCAACCCTTAAAACCTACCGCAGAAAACTAATCCTGGAAGCTCTCATAGACAGTGCAATCCTTCTCAAAAGGAAATTATTTATATTAGTTTTAAACAGAATGAAACCACTAACAAAACTAACTACTAAACTACAACAAGGACTTCTCAACAAACGGAATATCAACAAAGATAGCTTCGCGAACATCTGTGCAGTTGAGTGGAGTCACACCACCAGCACACAACCATATTTCAATGAAGAAGCATACAAACAAAAGCAAACAAACCCAATTTCTATACATAGCAGTGGACGGGGGTATGAAAAGGTTAATAATACCATCATGGAACAAGAAATGCTGCCTACACAAATATCTCCAGCAAATTTAGCATCAACTCTCCATTCCACTGAACCAATACTTCCAGTCTACAAATGGCTGTGCACATCAATGTGTAACATAGGCAAAAAATCTTTCACATCTTTACCCGTAATTACCGGGTAGCAATACACTGTTCAAGGCATCTCAAATAGACCTCATACAGGGGAAATTGGCATACAGTTTATGCAGTGTGGGTTAGTACATCAGTGACTTTCAAATGTGGTATAATTGTCTTCACATCTATCTAGTCAGACTAGATAGATGTGAAGACAATTATACCACATTTGAAAGTCACTGATGTACTAACCCACACTGCATAAAATGCCAATTTCCACTGTATGAGGTCTATTTGAGATGCCTTGAACAGTGTATTGCTTGTATGAGAGCAGCCATTTCAAGGAACAATACACCTTCAACCAAAAACAGCAAGACTACCTCCCTCTGAATTACTGAAAGGCATTTGTGGCAAAGTAGTTTATTTGCCATTAGATCTCAAAGAAAATGTACACACTCTTGGAGTGCAACAGCCAATAGATCAATATTTGATTATCCTAGTAAATGGCATACCTACAAAAGACAAAAAAATTGCCAGCAACTAGTGGACTAACATAAAGTTAGAGAATCCCTACAAGATCTAAAAGACAACAATGAATATTACAAAGAAATAGGCATTGAAGAAAACCTGAGGGAAACCACTGAAATAATTCAAGAGTCATCAGAAACTGGCCAATTTCAACTTCTAGATCATATGATAGAATCCAATATTTTAGACCATTATATAATTCACCCATTGCACTCTAAAGACACCATAGATAATGCACTGGAAACTTACCAAATGCGGCAAGCCAAAGGATCTCCAATCAGCATATGGGAAATAATTGTAGAAGCACAAGCCTTCCTCTACTCTTTCCGACTTGAAAAGGAGGAAGGTACGATGAAAGGCCCACACAAATAACAGCATCAGAATACCACTCTTTACGAATGTATTCTGAAGACCCCAGATTCAGACCAAACGTTGAATACATATTCTACCTTCTCTTTGAAAGTGAATTACCAACTCTATGCTACGGAGTGTCACACACATTGAAATTGGTGTGCAGTACAGCACATTTACAATAGACAACATTCCCATTACCGTGTCCTAAACCATCAAGACTCTAGGCGTATACCTGGAACCTAGCATAACCATGGACAGACAGGTTAATGCCATCGCTTCCTCAGCTGCTTACCACTCCAAACTAATCAATGCAGTGAGGCCATTCTTGTCACAAGACAACTGCATCACCATTGCAAGGGCCATTATAGGATCTAGGCTAGACTACTGTAATGTACTCAATGCCGGCAACTCCCAAAAGAACCTGTCAAAACTTCAAGTTGCTCAGAACAATGCCTTGAGGGCTGCAACTGGTACAGATCACAGGGAGCACATCTCTGGGGTGAGAAGGCAGGTCCATTGGCTGCCCGTCAAAGAAAGGATACTTTTCAAAACACTGGCCATTGCACACAAATGCATCCATGGATTGGCACCTTCCCACTTAGCTCAGAGGATCACCAAAAAAACACCCTCCAGACCGTCCAGCTCTGCGTATGCCAATCGCCTCATTGTTCCTCATACACGAAGAGTTAGAGCCGGTGGCTCTAGTTTCCCTACCCTGGCCTCAACTCACTGGAATACCCTCCCTGCCCAACTCAGGATGATTGAATCACACACAACCTTCCATAAAGTCTTGAAGACTGAGCTTTTTTCCTGACTTGCCTCCCCCCATCACCTCAGTTTATGACTGTCTCTGCTTATTGCACCCGACTTGTAACCTACTGTAATCGATGTAACTGTTTAGTCATTGTACTGGGCCGCTATCTTGTAACCCTTAAGCAAGCCTGCATACATATTCTTCTCAGCGCCTCTATGCCCATACTAAAATAAATTAAAATACATTTTCAAAATATGTCTGCTATGCATTTCCTACAAAAAGTGCAAGAAAAAGATGAAGTTTTAAAGTCAAGCATTGCAACCTTTTAGCAAACATGCGTGGTACAAAAGGATATTGGTTCTGACGACACAAAGAAGTAAAGTGTATGATAAGAAACCTTGGCCCACCCACATGGTTTGTGACATTAAGTTGTGCAGAATATGAATGGGAAGATTTGCACGATTTCCTACACATAGCAAACAAAAACAAAACAAATATAGATATAAAAACACCAGAAGAACTCTGCTCTCTAGATCCTGTAAATGTATCAAGATATTTCCATCATCGCTTTATTGCCATGCTACACTTAATTTGTAATAAAACAGTGCCTCCCCTCAGAGAAGTGCAACACTTCTTTTGAACAAAAGAATACCAAGCCACTGGAGCACCACACATCCACATGCTTTTGTGGATTAAAGATGCTCCTAAATCTGTTCGGGACAGTGATGCCGCTGTTTTGCAGTTCATTCAGAAATATGTCACTTGTAAAATCTCTTCATAAATTACACATAGTGACCCACATGCACAAATTTTACAATTTCAAAGATACAAGTGTGGGAAGTATTGTCGGCGCAAATATAAAAACAAAGGGAAATACTACACCAAATGCTGCTTTGGTTTCCCTAGACCAGTTTCAAAAACAAATCAAGTGAACAACTTCATGTCTTCAGGTAGACATAGTGTCAAAGGTAAATCACCTAAGAACACATACTGCATAAAAAGAACATAAGGATCAAAGTGCATCAATGATTACAATGCAATCATTGCCCTCCTATGGAATGCAAATATAGATGTGGAATACACTGCAGACAATTCCACTGCAGTTGCATGATATGTCACAGAGAGAATGTGGCTGCTACGAAGCTCCAGACCGTTTAACCGGTACTGCCTTGTATGGAAAATCTGAAAACATAGTATGGCTAAGCCTCGGTCCTGCTAAATCCAGAAAAAGAGTTCTCAAATCAAATGAAGACCTAGAAACAATAGCCAAAAATGATCCCAAAAGCCAAGACATTTTGAAAAACAATTTACTAGGCACATACTACCCAAACAGTAGTACCACTTTGGAAACAATGTGTCTATACCACATAGCCCAAAACTTCACATACAAAAATAACATTAAACCAGATGAGAAGAAAGGTAGATACAAAGTCGAAAAATGTGAAGGCAGTCTAGTGAAACTTACCAAGCAAAGCTTAATTAATCATATGAACTTGTCATAAAAAAACTCCTCAACATAAAGAACTGTATTGCATGTCTCCACTACAACTTTTTAAACCATGGAGAAAAGAAATGATTTATTAGGTACCCATGTCTCCTATGAAGATGCTTTCAAAGCAAATGCAAGCACTATAACATAAACCTTTTGCAGTACAAAACAATGTTAGACAATGAACAGCAACAAGAGGAAGAAATCCCAGCAAAACTAAATATAGACACTACTGACAGCAGTCAATCTTCTCTAACAGGAAGCCAAAAACCACTTGGACAATCACTCATAGCAAATGAGGATGAATTAGCCATGACTGAAGTAGAAAACACCATGTACCAGTATTAAGAGTCTACAGAAGGCTTTGCTATATTGAAAGTACAATTAAACAATGAACAGAGTAGCGTTTTCCTAGAAATAACAAAACAAATTGAACACATGGTATGCAGCATGAAACTAAAACTTGTACCTGCCAAGACTACAAACATATACTGCTATATGTGAGTGGTCAAGCTGGTTCGGGGAAAACATTCTTAATAAAAATCATCAGCAAGTTCCTCCAACCATTGATAAACAACAAACTGTCAGCTGTTGTAACTCCCCCCACAGATTTAGCTGCCTACAACATTGGCAGTGTCACTTTACACCAATTACTATGCCTTCCAGTAGAACACCAAAACAAATTAGACTACTACAAACTTTCTCCAGAAGCTGCAATGGAACTATGCAGAGTTTTGAAACAAATGAAAATGCTTCTAATAGATGAGGTGAGCATGGTCTCCAACCTAATGTTAGCTTTGATTCACATAAGATTACAAGTGGTCCTCAAAACAGACTACGAAGAGCTCTTTGGAGGAAAACACATTATTGTTTTTGGAGATCTTCTTCATTTAACACCAGTTAAAGGTGAACCTATTTTTAAAACCTTATGGCACAAACTATGCCGTAAAACTCTTGGCAGCATAGGAAATGTCAATCTTTGGCAACATTTCCAATAGAAAGAATTAACTGAAAACATGCATCAGTCTGCAGACTCACCTATGCCAACATTTTGAAAAGTATTCAGATTGGTGTTCTATCTAAAGAAGCACAGAGTATCTTGAATACCAGAAGCATCCATGACCTATACAGCCATAACTCATGTGCTACTGATGTCATGGAACAATTAGCACACAAAAATGTAAACTGTATGTCCTTGATGCCAACTCTTGCAAGCTGTGCACAATTCAATGAAACAATGTTGAAAAAAGAAATGCAACCAATAGTTCAAATTTGCTCCACAGACAAACTGGACGTGCACGGTATGACACTACCCATGTGTGAACAAGCCACAACATGGCTAAATACCTTAGAAAACTCTATTTCTAACACAGCTGGTTTAGAGAAAATATTAAAATTATCTTTAAACTACAGAGTAATGCTCAAACGTAACCTTGACATGGAGCAAGGACTAGTTAATGGATAACTTGGTACAGTTGTTGGCTTTCAAACATACCATGTGACAACAACATTCAGTTCGTCAATATTCACTTTGACAAACTATCAGGGGTTAAAAGGATAGGACACTCAACAGCCCGATTCCTTCTTTTCAAAGACATGTACGCAGAGAACTATTTTTTCTATCTCTAGCATAAGAAGTCACCATTCAAAAATCACTAGGTCTTACCCTAGATCAAGCATTGATAGATATTGGCAGCACAGTGTTTAAAGAAGGCATGAGCTATGTAGCACTATCACGCCTACGTACACTTGAAGGACTATTTCTAGTCAACTTTGATGCAAGTAATGTAAACGCTGATATTCCTTGCATTCTAGAATACAATAGAATACGTGCACTCTACGCACCCCATCTCAAAACCTATCCTGTTCCTCAAAAAGCAAAAGTTTGTAAAAGAAAACTAGTTCAGACTCAAATTATACAGGATCTAACAACCATACCTCCAAAGAAATTAAAAGAAGCTAATACTTCATTAATGACCATATCCAAAGAAGAATCTACTGCACAAACAAAACCAACTACCTCTTCAAAGAAACAACGCACACTTCCAACAAATGTCTTAGACACAGAACTGTCTGGTCCATTCAAATTTTCTAATACAACTGTTGTAAATTGCTGTGCAAATGTAGCAATCAATATTCTATTTCATTGCCACCAATTTTTGAAAACCTTTACTTAAACGGGACAGACCAATTATGTTTGCAAATGTTAGTCCTTCACAGAAATGCAACCAACAATCCTGACAACACTTACAGTGTGTCTGGAATAAGGCAGGAATCGGACTACTGGAATGGCCAGATTCACTATAAACACAAAAAGATCCACAAGAATTTCTAATGTACTAACTACAAGTACTGGAAAACAAAAACATACCTATGAATGAAATCTTCCAGATTTCATACATATGGAAACATACATGCACTCTGCAACCATATGGCACAGGAACAAATCCCTAATGAACACTTTGTGTATGTATCCATACCTAACTGTGAGTCCATTCCATTTCAGCAACTTGTACAAAATGCAAACCATGGCAATTCCGATAATCATTGCTCTTTACAAATACAGTCACATAGTGAATACATAATAGCAATGCTTTTACGTTGCAGTGCAGATGGTACCAAAAACAACCTCAAGCTGACTGGATTCACACATGGACAAGTATCACTTGGTAAGAAAACCTTCACAACAGTAGGCATAATCTACCACGCAGGAGCCACAACCAATGCAGGTCACTACACTTCATACATAAAAAAGAAATGTGGATGGTTCGAATGTAATGATACTTCCATTACTCTAAAACAAAGATTACCAGCAAATCTTGTAAATGCTTACTTAATATTCTTAAGGCCAAAATGTATTCACTAATCTGACTATGAACATCTATAAAATGTCCTCAACAACCTTTAAATCCATACATTAATAGATAAAGACAACAGTTATCTAACAGTGAAAAACTATCAACAGTTAGACTACACCAACCGGTAACTACAACCAGACAACTGCAATATACATATTTCTAAGGAAACCCTACAACACTTATTATTTATAAAAATACTCTCAAAAACTTCAAAACTATCAACCATTAAAATACGCCAACAGGTATCTAACTGCCCCAAAATTCTGCAACAACCAAACAGATAAATGAATACTGCTAAAATGCAACAAGAAATAAACAATTGGAATATACCAACGGGTATCTAATTACAACAATAGTACCACCACTTCCAAACCAAAATCCATACACTTATTCAATTCCTCCTACTAAAATCAACCACCAAAATATATTGTACCATAACTTAGAACTTTTATTTTAATCCTGCATGGATTTTTTTTCCCACAGACCCAATGATTTTACGAACAAATACAGGAACTGGGCAAATTGCACACTACACTGGTTTGAAGCATAGTGCTTCTAAAGCACTAACTATGAGGGTTGTCAAAGTACAGAAATGTCTGCTATGCAATGCAATAGCTCATTACAAACTACCTTAACTAACATGTGATCTTTTCTTTTATCACAGAGAATGAAAAAACAGTGTCTTCTCCAATTTCCCATACCATGAAAAAACTGCATACAACCTCAACAAAGCAAACAGTAAGTACACAATGATTGGAGACACAAACACCACAACATAACACACCCATGAAAGCAAACACCTGACCACTCACCACAACCCAAAATGCTTGCTTGCATGGGCATTTTATGCTGCGATGTTTGTGACCAGTGCCTACAGTCTTGGGTGCATACAGCATCAACAAAGCAAACAGTAAGTATACAATGATTGGAGTAACAACCACCGCAACATAACACACCCATGCAAGCAAACACCTGACCACTAACTACAACCCAAAATGCCAAGAGTCTTAGGCACCAAAATTCTGAACACAGCCCAACAAACCAACTACCACACACCATGTCCACTGTCCTATAAATACTATTACACTACTGGCAACCAATACACAAACTTTGGAAAACATACCCCCTATTCAGCCCTCATACCACAGTCAAAATGTGTGCCTGCATGGGTGGCCGAAGGCCATGCACCCAAGACTCTAGTCGGTGGCCACAACCACTGCAGCATAACACACCCATGCAAGCAAACACCTGCCAACTGACCACAACCCAAAAACCACCCAAACCCTATCCATTTCACTTAACATACTAATACAGTACTTGCAGCCAATTCACAAACTCGTCAATGCATCCCCTCTCCACCCAATACTCAACTAACTATCCAAAACCAATACATCAGAGCAGAATAAAATACCCACTAGTGCAGTCAATGGTTTGCCAGTATGAAACTTTTTAAATTTATCAGAACTGGGAGCTCGAGCTTTGGAGCCTATGTACCCCTCCTTCCGCCCCACCCCCCAAATTCATTGAAGTAAAAGCTGAAGAGAGAGAGAGAGAGAAAGAGAGAGAGAGAGAGAGAGAGAGAAGGAGAGAGAGAGAGAGAGAGAGAGTGTGTTAGAGTGTGTGTGTGAGTGACAGAGTGAGAGCGTGAGAGAGACTGACTAGATGTAGGGCACTGCCCTGTATGGCCAATGAGTGAGAACTCACAACAATAAAGATTCAAACCAAAATCTAGGGGGTGGAGGGATGTCGGCCCAGAGAAGCGATACCTAGGAAAGGGCAGCAAACGAAAAAGCCAGTGGGAGCGTGAACAAAACCTAGAACTGAGAAACGTACTCACAGGACACAGGTTCAAATGCCAGAAAGATCCTCTCTGTACCCCTGCTGCCTCTCACACTGCTCACCCAGCCCCCAGCAGAATACTTCTTGGACTCCTCCCAGCACCCCTGGTTCTTCTCACACTGCTCACCCAGCTCCCAGCAGACCACTTCTTGGGCTCATCTATGCACACCTGGTCCTTCTCACACTGCTCACCCAGCCCCCAGCAGACTGCTTCTTGGGCCCTTCTCAGCATGTCTGCGAACAGCTGCGGTGACCACAGACACCCCAATTGCATCACAGACTTTTCCCATCTAAACAAATACAGCATTTGACCCATCTCTCACTCCCCCACCCTCTCCAGGCTTTCTTCCACACCAACACACTCCCCAAAATTGGATTCCAGCTCTGTTCCATGCCGCACTGTCGGCGGATGTCTGTGGATCCAACATGGCGGGTGCATTGAGAAAATGTGACGCACCTCACGCTGCACTCCAACCAATCAGCGAACACGTCACCTGTCCGCAGACATGACGCACACCCACCAATCAATCGGTGTCCTGTCCACGGAGCGAACAGGGAAGTGTGTCCGTGGACAGGATACAGATATCACTCATTTTATTGCACCTACTTTTTTGTCATTTTAAAAAAAAACTACTGGACGGATTTCCACCAAATTTACAAAAGCACGCTTTCAAGACCAGGTCACTGCTCCTGCCACAAGTTTTGTGGAAATCCATCCAGCGGTTTCGACTGTAGGTGTGAGCAAAGTTTTTCTCCATTCAGTCTATGGGAAAAAAATAATTTTGGGATCCCCTTATAACTTTGCCCCTCCTTGACCAAACCTCACCAAACTATGCAAAGAATTTCAGAGCTGACCATACACTGTTTATGCAAAGTTTGGTGAGGATTCGTCCAGAGGTAGCAAAGTTATAAGCCACCCAAAAAGTGCTCTTCCTATGAGATGAGCACCTTAACCATAACTACTGTGCCACTACCGCAGGCCCAGTAATATATCTATTACTAACCTCTAATCAACTAAACAATCCACCTGAATTATTTTCTGGCTTCAAAATCCACTATTTCTAACTCAAACAACTCCACAACTGCCATATCACTTATTTTATTCAACTAGCTGTATGAAATTAAACAACAACCTGTTTACTTTAATGGGATCATACAACAAAGACCTTCCAATTCAACACACTAATTCACCTTCTCACACGTCTGTGACCTTGAACATAATTGGTGTTACACAATACATATGCGTGTTGACACCAGTTATGTCATCTATGTAGTACCGTGAAGCAAGACATCATTTTGTTGGGTATTTTATGGAGCACATTCCCTAATTTAATGCTCCCTGAAACCCCACCCCACAATTCGGGGACAATTTAGAAATCAAAATATTGTTTTATTCACATAAAATCACTTAAAAGTTGGTAGCTTACCTTTATCCTGGGGAAATCACCAAAAGGGACTATAACTATAGTGTAACTGATTCCCATAAATAAAGGTTGGCTTGCCTGTGACCGCCTCACTAAATGCACTACATACGCAGTACTCATTTTATCAAATGATTACATTTCTAACATTTCTACTCCTAAATAATACAATGCCACCTCTAAGCAGCACAGTTAATTCTATTACAACATTGCTGCTTTATTGCCCAACATATGAAATCTCTCTTTGATAAATAGCAGATCTAAACATGTATTTTCTCCAATATCAAAAACAGTATGGACATCAGAGAAGATTTGCATAGAAATTACACTTACGTAAAATATTTAAATTAATTCTCCCCACTCTGTGCAACAGTGGGGTTGTGGGTTTCTAGCATATGCATGGAAATATAATACAAGGTAGGTTGCAGTAGGATCTACAGGAATGTGTATTGGGACATTGTGCTATCAATTCCGAACTCACCATGTTGATATATCTACTCTATTTTTTCATCCTAGATTCTGGGCCTCATTAGGACTCCGGCGCTAAACCATGGTGCTATTAGCACCATGGGCCATGCCGGAGTCCGCCATGGCGGAATGGGGAATTACCATAGGGCTCAATGGGAATGGGGAAGGCGCTAATTACGGTACCGCAAATTGCGGTACCGTAATTAGCACCATGGTCCCTTTGCGTATCCCTACTTTAACGGTTGTTATAACCAGCCGTTAAGGTCGGGTCCCGCAAAGGGACCTCGTAATTAGGCGCTAGGTGTTTAACGGTGCCGCAGCCTTTTACGGCGCCGTTAAACATTTAGCGCCTGGGTCATAATGAGGCCCTCTGAATTTTTTAAAGGACATCTATGCCCAGCGAATCTCCTTGGATTATTTGACTGTATTTAGTTAGGGGTCCTCTCACTTCAACATAAGATCATTGTTGTAAATCGAGTGTTCAATTGGAAGTGCATGTTTCTATAGAAATTAAATACCAAGCTCTCTTGCATCACACCATGGGCCTCATAACGAGTCCGGTGGTAACTGTGCCGGAAAAAATGTCAGGCTACCACCGGACCCGTATTACCATTCCGCATCCGTGATTCCTGGAATCACCGGGGCATTACGACCCCGGTGACCCGGGAATTCCGGGAAATGTAGGACTCCATGGGGATGGGGACAATGGAAACACTGGTTCCGTCAACGGAGCCAGTGTTTCCATTTGCGCCTGCAGGCGGGTGGCGTTACTCCCGCCAGGTCAGACCTGGCAGGAGTGACACCTCCCGCCTGCAGGAATCTGAATCAGCGGGTCCGAAAAGAGGCCCTATGTCTTTTTTAAATATGTGTGGAATTATTAATTTTCTGTCAGTCTATAAAAGGTTAACAGCCTCAGTTGTCGACTGTGCCTAAGGACAAATGCAGGATTTTAATTTTCTTAGCTTTGTATGCAAGAGAGGTGGCCGCCTGCATAGAAATGCTATTGGATTCCAGCTTAAATAGATCTTCCCTTTGCTTTGAATATGCCCAGATAGCATGATATACATCACACTAGCAAAAAACTACAATATTATGTTCTCATTATGTTAGTAGTAATGCATCAGCCCCTGTTCTGTGGCCACAGAAAAATGCTTCATTTTCTACAAGAAATCGTTTTATGTTTGATATTTACTTATGTTATCTTATACATTCAGGAAGGAAGCTCTTTTCATCACAATTGGATTAGATGGGAAGCCGTGCACTTCTTACGATGAGGTGAGCCTGAGTGACATTCTGACCAGGTTGTGTAGGGGAGTAAATGGAACAGTCACCGGGAACCATACATGGGTGGACTTAAAAAGATTAAGGACAATCAATGTCAGACATTTTTAAGTGCAGGTAGGTAGTCCGGTAAGCGTGTTCGGGCTCTGACCATGATCGATGAAGTGCTAGAGTGGAGGCAGAGAAAGTGAGCGATAGAAGCTGGTTAGAGGCAAGAGACACATGTTACCTGGAAGGCATGTGAGAGATTGGTTAAGAGTGTAACTTAGAAGAAAGGAAGTAGGCTTTTAGTTTGAACAAATTGATGGTATTGCAATGCAGGTACATTAATGGGCTTCAGCCCGAGACGGTGTGAGATCTTCCAGCGGTGGACATTGTGAGGAGCCGGCATTGGGGCACTGAAATATGGTCTAAGCGGCTGTCACTGATGGACAGTGTTTAGGGACTGCACTGGTGCACAACGTGAGGATCTAGTGGTGGAGGGACAATGTGAGGCGCTTCAATGCACCACGAGGAGCTAACACTGGAATGAGCAATTCCTCATGGAGCACGTAGAAACTTACATGTACAGAACAAATAATTCAAATGTTGAAAGCACATCGACACAAAAATGAATGTAATTTTGTCTCACTCTTAAATTGTAAGAATGCAAAAATTATACCGAACACGTGGAAATAGAAGGTACAGGCCAGACTGGCAGATAGGGCAATAGGGCAATGCCCGAAGTGCAGGGCCACCGTGCTACTGTGGGCCTGTTTTTTTTGGTCATAGTGTGCCTTTTTTGGGCCAAAATTGTCCAATTTGAAGAGCTACTTGACTGCAAAGCTGTTCGTTTTGACTGGTATTACTGAACACATGTCCTTTAAGAACATACAGTTCACACACGTTACCGAAAACCTCCCCCTTGTTTACTGTGCATAGCGTCTGTCAGAAAAGGAAAAAGTCACTTTTTATTGGTGCCCAAGCTACTTCTATGTCACAGTCCGACCGTGAATAAAACCTATCAGCAACAACAACTTTGTGAAGTGCTTATATTATTATTAATAATAATAATAATAATAATAATAATAATAATGATGGTGATAATAATAATGTATTTCTTATATAGCGCTGCACACCCATAGGCCTCAGAGCGCTGACTGAAATAACAGAAGACATTATTATCCCACAGAGACGGGTCGTGATGTTATAAATGGAGCAATATTTATCATCTATTTTATTGTGATAGAGGCTTTTTAAACTGAACCACTCCAGTGGACTAACAATTTGGCAAATAAGATGGATTTAGGAAAATAATTTGCCAAGAATCACAGATTTTAATAATGTGAGTAAACTGGGATTTGAGCCCAGTCTGCAATTTCGACCCTTGACTCACCCAAGGTGTCTTACTGAAGGTTTATATTCTCCCCATTCAGAATGGAAGTATACAAGTAATGGAATGCTAATGAATGTAAGACTAATCATTCCTCTCTTTGTTCTACAACTTTATTGAAATGCTTATATATGCTGTACATGCAGATTGTGATGATGCACAAGGCAAAGAAAATGTTACATTCCCAAAAAATTAAATAAAACCCTATTTGTACACCACAATACAGTATACCTACCACAATAAAATACTAATAAAAATAGTTACCACATTTATATAAGCAACTTTACAAACGCACTGGATACAACTTAGGACTTCACATTTGTTCATCTGTATATCTCAGTTGATACCCCTCTTGCCATTATCCTAATTCCAAGGACCTCTACCTGCTTAACTATTTTTGCCAGAACCAATAGAAATATAATATGTTTAAAAGTTGTTAGCTAATACACAATAGACCCTGTTTTATTTGGTTAGAAAACCCACTTGACGCATGTTTTTCATGTTTCTTTGTGTAAAGGTGGGCCACTGAATAACATTCGTGAAAATGCTGGAGGCAGTCTTTCCTTTATTTGTTTTTTATAGAGTGGTTCCCCGCTGTCTTGCCCTACCTCTCCACTTCACCATCTTGTCTGGTTCCCCTTTCTGTCATGTGCTGTAAACCTCTACCAATAAATAAAGGTTTAAACAAAAAAAAAAAGGATAAGAGGGAATTCTGACGCCAGCATTTTACTGCTGGTATTCAACTGCTGGCCTTATAAAGTACTATGATACGTGGCACTCATTATGAGGTTGCCGGTAGGCCACTGGTGCTTCCGGCGGCCTACCAGCAACCTCGGCTTACCATTTCCACCACCCAATTGATATTGATATTGATATTTTATTTCTATCGCGTTCGTACACAAGTGTTTCAGAGCGCGACAAGGAAAGGGAGGGGAAAAGGGGAGAACAAAACAGCGATCTTACTGGGCCCAGTGACATTGAGAACACGCAAGTGCATGGGAACACTGGGATATTATGGACGGTGGAGGAACGTTAAGTTCCAATTTCTGTGGAGTCCCATTGGGCTTAAACAAAACTCTCTGGAAAATGTCAATAGACCTACGCAGTTATTTCAGGGACTTAACAATCATATAGGCACAAACCTTTCTGCCACAGCAGACCTGACTAAAATAGTATCCCCCTCGCAACTGTCAGACTCCTTTTCGAGCAATACAGACAGTGATGAAGAATGGTACTCCTCTGCTCCGAGAGCTTCATTCTTGAACACTAAAGTAAAACTGACATCAAAGCTAAACGCAATAACTTCCAATATCGAGGCCGTAATGGCCCTGTGTGCAACCATAGCCAAAGAACAAAGTGAATTTAAGCATATATTTACAAAGGTTGTAGCTTTAATTCTGAAAAAAACACTACTTCCGACTGATCCTAATTACAGAAATACAGTCACAGGGATCACAAATCCAGCTATACTGGACCCTGAGTCTCAGAGCTCATATGAAGAAACATCAGCGGATAGCCCTGAGCACATCATGGAGGAAGGAGATTGGGACTACGAACAGGTCTCGCTAAGAACGTATTAATCAAAAGAAACTACACCCGCTAACATCCCTCCTCCTATCCCGCCTACTCGTAACAAGAGTCCTATTGCTAAATGTATCAAAGCTAAGAAAAGGAAGAATAATGCTAATCACTGGCTTGAACGGGCAGAGGATGTAGAGGGAGCAAATCAAGCTATTGATATGCAAATATTGAAGCCTAAGACTCTGGTGAAACAAACTTGGAGATGGAACGGTTTGGAAGACATATCTCCTTGGACCAATCGACCAATGGATACACTCATCCAATACTCACCTAAAATGTTCTGCCCCATTGTCTCCACATCAGCTCCCTCGCTTGACAAATGGCTTTGTGAGATAGCACCTACTATTGCAGTCTGACAGCGAAATGCTCCTACGTATTTGTCATGGCTTTGTTGGAATACACAACACCATAGATAATTTCGGACACAACCCACGGGTCTCGCCTACTTAACCAAGTCAGTGGTTTTCCTAATACAGGAAACCCGGCTTTCCACAGATTTTAATATAGGTGGTTATAGTATCCTCTAAGATATGCTCAGAGTTCACTTAAAGGTTGTCCATTAGGTGGTTTAGCGATTGGTGCCCATAGTAGATTCACCTTGGATCTGTTTAATGTTGAATATTCTCTTCCACAAGTCCGATCTGCTTCTTTGTTTGTTCATCAGACTAAGGAAGGAGTACTAATCATATATTTTATTGTCCCGTCAAATGGACTAGTATCAAACCAAATCCAGCATTTGGTAGGGACTATACGCTTAAAGTGGTATGTTAGATATCCTATTGCCAAACTAATGATTGCAGGGGGATTCAATGTGCACGACTTACACATTACCATGCGGAACAACTTAATTACAGAGTTGCATGAAACTGCCCAGTGTAGGCTTGTGATAATCAAGACCGGGGGTGGCATAACTTCTTGGAGGCCAATGATTTAATCTGCGTACCAAGAACTAACACTAGTCAACCTGAATATAATTAAACCTCGTCTAAGGGCCAAACTAAGTCAACACTTGAGTATGTGTTTGCCAACCTAGGAAAGGACAGAAGTAGTGAGCAAGTACATATATCCCACAACACGATCACACAACACTCACGTGGATCACTAGGTTAGATCACGCATTTGAGAGGTCCTGTCTTGAGACTAATGTTAGTGTTAATGTTTCTGGAAATCGGATCATATGGACAGAAAGGGCTACATTTTCAGTGTTCAATGACTATATATGACTATATATTTAAAAATAGTCATCTTCTCCACACTTGGCTAGAAAGACAAGATTGGGATATGGAGATGATGATGTCCCGAGTGATAGATCTCACTCACACCATAGTCCATAAAGTAATTAATAAAAACCCCAAGCCAAATAGGGAAACTATTTGACCCTCTCATTTCACAAACTGAGACTAAATATCGCAAAGCCAGAGCTACCCTCTGTAGACAAGTGAACCTAACTCCTGATGAGAAAAAAGTGCATCTCACCTTGCTCTTCACGCGATGCAAAAATTGGGTGAGAAATCATAATCATAAACATTTCCTAAATAACTCAAACTGGCTATTGTTATATAAAATATTATATTAAAAGCAATGACAGTTGAACATTTTGGGCCAGGTATAGGGAAGATCTGGCAGGTAATGCACCCATTGAACTACAGGGGGTATCTGAGATGTTGCTGGTCTAATTACGTCTCAAGCTTATACACCAACGATGGCGTAGTCAAACCCGTTAAGGAAGATTATACATTTACCTCCAAAGTGTTTGATGAAGATTTTGATATTAACACATTCATAAACATGATAAAAAAATCGAAAATCTTCCCGTGCCCCAGGTCCAGATGGATTAGCTATTGCAGTCATTAAGGCAACCCCAGACATTTGGGCTAAGGCACTATATGAATTGTTTAAGCAGATGGAAAAAAGCGGTAGGGTGCCTGAGAGATGGACAAAATGTATACTGATACTGATGCATAAAAGTGGTGATAGGTGTCTAACTATACACCTCTGGCCGTGCTTGTCACAAGCTAAGAATATTCTCAAGTGTTCTACTTACACAACTAAATGCATGGGTCCTGAAAGGGGAATTACTGAAACCTTATCAGACTGGCTTCAGGAAGGCTTATGGAACACTTTACAATATATGCACAATACAGAACCTAATGGCAGAAGCAAGAAATGGCGTGAATCCCAAAATGCGTTGTTTCTTTATTGACTACAGCAAGGCCTTTGACTTGGTCTCACATCAGAGATTATGGGACAAACATGATGCCTTGGGAACTAATCTGCAATGACTCTACTTTTTGAAACGGCTACATAAAAAAAACTATGGTTGCTGTCTTCCTTACTTGAAGAGTGAACTCACTAGATATATGTCCACAAATCAAGGATTTATAAAGGGGTGCGTATTAGCACCCCTTTTACACCTCTGACATGGTGGAGCACCTCGAGAGAGTAAGAAACTTTCATCAGAGGCTTAACGGGGTAACAATTTTGTGGCTTGGATGCTCAGACGATAATATCATATTTGATCAGACCACCTTAGGCCTGCAGCGCACAATGGACGCCCTAGCTGAATATGCTTATGCAAATCATATGGCAATCAATACAAAAAAGCCTAAAATTATGTGTTTAGCCAGGAAATTACCTAGTAAATCTATATTTGGATGGAGGTTGTGTAAGGACAATCTTGTGGTTGTGGATAGCTATGTTTACTTGGGTTTTCTGATTAAAGCTAATCCCACCAAGCCTTTTTACAAGGATAACATCACTATGAAGAACTGGAAAAATGTATGGTTATTAAAAGATACATAAGCTGTAGAGGAGGGAACAGGTTAGATGGGATGCTGATCATATGTAGTGTATGAGTATTGTACCTGTAGTGCTTTATGGACTGCAGGCAGTGTCCTGCAAGCAGACCAAATGGCTAGAAAAATGTGAAGCAAAGACCCTGCGTTCTATTATGAATCTACCTAGTGCACTTCCGGTGGAAGCATTGAGAGTGGAATTTGTCTCTGTTCACTTGTAACCACTTGGATGGTGCAACATACCATATTATACTTCAAATTGAAGTATCCAGTAACTGACATTTATAAACATTTGAACATCATAGTCAGTAATGCTGCTCGTAAAAAGGATTAACTCATATATGCTAGGATTAGAATTTACGGTTTATCTGTTATTAACTTCCCTAGGTATAACTAGGGACTTCATATGGGACCATAGGAACAGAGACCAGGTTTTAAAACTCAAGGTGAGAGACTGGGACAGAAGCAGCAACCTTGATAAGATACACACAAGAAAAGATACAAGACCTTTGCTACACAAGGCTTTTTACTTAACCCGTCTTGTACCTACCTCACTAAATTGTCCAGCCCATACTTAAAAAAAAGATTTATCATATGCACGTATTAACATGTTTCACAGGGCTGAAGGCTCATTACTTCAAGGCATATGGGTACTTTGGGCACCATATTAAACGCATAGAAACAGACCAATTTTGGAACAAACTTTACAGTGTAGAATCCATTGTGATTTGCTGCAGCAGCACATTACATATGGGACAGGTTCCTAAATCTTCTCATGTGAGCTAAAGAACAATATAATTAGGCTTAGCCAGGATATGATATAGTGTATTTGCTTTTTTTAGATTGACTAACATATATGAAACGAAATTCGGATTGTACTCATTTTTTTTTTTTTTTTTTTTTTTATTGTATATGGTTTACAAAAAACCTTTACAAATAAAACAAACTTTATAATTAAAAACAAAATAGTAAAACAAAAGATAAACATTCATTGCATTGCATTTGCATTTAAAAAAAAAAAAAAAAAAGAAAAAGAAAATGCCCGCTAAAGAAATACGAAATTACAGATTTACATAAGTTGCAAAAGTTTGCAAATTTTACAAAAAGGGACAGACAATAGATAATCAACCGGTTTCAGATTTAAAATTTGATTGTCTAAGATTAGTCAAGTCAATACAAAGTACTAGTTACAGAGAATAACAGATAGAATAAATGCAAGGTATAAAATATGAAATACATTGCTCATATTAAAAACACTGTGCTCATATAGTAAAAAATTCATAGTTCCAAGAATAGGAGCAAAAATCAGACCAAAGGGGCATATAGGTCAAGGGCTCTGATAAAGCCCGCCACAGCCAGACCAACCTTGATGTTCGAGATTGAAAGACATTGTGACCAAATCAAATTGTCTACCCCCAGTCACCCCATAACATTAAAAATGCCTAGATATTTGTCCCTTAAAGAGGTCAAGGCCTTGCAGTCAAGAATGAGATGCCGAGAAGTTTCAGTGACCCCCAAAAGTTTGCAGAAACGACAGGTGGGATCCAAATCAGAGAGCTTCTTCCTTTTGCGTAGGACTTCCCGAGTGGGAAGAAGGTTCCATCTGAGTTTAATAAGAAGAGAGCGGTAATGTCTATTAGGAAATTGGATCAAAATAAAAGACATCACACCTCTCTTCTTATGATCAAATTGAAGATCACTCAGTGAGGAATAACCATGAAGTTTTTCGATAGTGTTGCTCCAATCATGGCTGAAGAGAGACTCCTTTACCTTATTAGGGTTTGTAAGTAATGTATCCCTGTCGGAGGATATGTCCATCAGGGTCTTATCGCAGAGAGTGGAGAAAAGCTGGAGATATATGTTATGGCCCGAGTGTGTCTGGGAGAAAATCATATGGCCCACATCAACATATAAAGTATCAGGTCTAGGGGAAAGCAAGGCTGAGAACAGTGAGAGAACCCTCCAAAGAATCCTAGCTCGTAGAGAAACCAGACCTAACTCATATCTGATGGCAACAGTAGGAATTGAATTGGGCAGTTTTAAAACTTTCCTCCAGTAAATACCTTCAAGAGAGTCCCAGAAGGGCAAAAGTGTAAAGTAATGGAGTTCCATACCATACAGTAACTTTGGAATCACCTTACCCTTGAAAAAGTCTACCACGGGTTTGAGGGAGAACATACAATATTTATTCTCCAAAGTACGTGATTGGGAGATGAGAGGGAGCAGTTTCTGTCTAAGGAATCGTCTCAGTTCTGTCACCGATGGTTGGGCCAAGATCAAAAAGCCCAAATAGACGATTTTGTTAACTCGAGAAATGTTTGCTCCCCCCATTTTCCATACTTTGTTGTTTCGGGTTCTCCCCTTTGAGAATTCCATGATACGTGTTTTACCAGGATTGATCTTCAGCCCATTTAGCAGTGCGTACTGTTCAAATTTACACAGGAGCCTCTGCAGGCCCACTTTGGTCTGGTCGAACAAGAGAAAGTCATCGGCATATGCCAACCATGAGAATCTCAGGTCCCCAAGTTTAGCACTCACCATGCCTGCATTTTTCAGGAAGTTATCCACATCAGCCAAATAGAGGATAAATAGACAGGGAGCTAACGAGCAACCCTGTCTCACCCCAATACGCGTCCTAATCCTCCTAGAGAGAGTACCAGCCAAATCGAGCCTGATGTGTACCCCCGAGTTTTCATAGAGGGCCATAATGAGAGAAAGGAGGCCCGCCGGGATGCCCCATTTAGTTAATTTTTCCCATAATCTGGATCTAATGACCAGATCAAATGCATTAGATAAATCAATAGAGGCGACATACAGAGGACCATCAGATTTTCCCCAAGAGGAGGTCTGAAGGGCAGTTATAATAAGACCATTAAGATTGGTAGAGTGGCCGACCCTGAAGCCAGTTTGGTATTTGGGGAGAATATGATTGTCCCTAATCCATATGTTAAGATGGGAGAGGAGCAGAGAAGCAAAAAGCTTACAGTCCGCGTCTATAAGAGAGATCGGTCTATAATTCTTTACCTCCGAGCGTAAGCCTCTCTTAAAGATTGGGACAATATGGGCCGTATGCCAACTCATAGGGACCTTCCCGGAATTTACTACGTCCTGAAAAAGCAGGAAGAGTAGATTGGCCCAAATCTCGGGCTCGGCTTTGAATGTATTGTTCGTAAGGCCATTTGGGCCTGGTGCCCTAGATTTCTTAGCCTTAGAAATAAGACAGAACACTGTCTCAAGATCAAAAACTGGTTTCCATGCGTCTTTCGATGGGTAAATCATCAATACATCCGAAGCCAAGTCTTCCTCCCCAATATCAAAAAGTTTAGAGTAATAGTCAAACCATTTGGCCTCTGGGATTGCATTAAGCTGATCAGCCATCAATGCGTTATCTAGGCTGGAGACCGAAGCCCAGAAAGCCCTCACATCTCGTTTTATTAGTACTGCAAGCATATACTGTGCGTCATTTTGAATCATAGTAATTTTTCTATGCTTACAGTAGTTTTTGTATTTTTGGCGAATGGTTTTAATTTTTGTTGTTTTATCTGCCCAATCCGTATCTAGGGCTTGAACATCCCTAATAAGTTTCTTAGTAAGGGCCTTTACATCGGCCAATTGTTGGTCGAAACTATGGTTGTGAAGTTTTTTGAAGACTCCTTTCCTGAGCTGGCCATAAATACTACTCTGTAAGACATTGAGAAAACTATCAAAAGAAGAGGTGTTAAAGACTGCTATTTTCCAGCAGAGCGAGGTGTGGTTAAGGGAAGAGATCAGTTTGTTATTAAGAACACTGATGTTAAAAGGAGACCACCTTATCCCTGTCCCTTGACTAACAGTATAAAGCTGAGTGGGTCCACCCTCCGGCAGAAGCTTGGTAAAAAAGGGGCATAGAAATTGAACCCGGAGAATACCATGGTCACTCCATGAGTTATAGTTTAACAAAGGTAGCGGGCGCCCCTCTCTCGCAAGAACAGACATGATAACCTGTTCAGTGGTTATTAACCACTTGAGAGTTCGCAGCCACTGCTTTTACTCACTGTGCCTTTCACAGATGGGAAATATCCATTTGCATATCAGTCTTTGTCCTGCCCAGGGGCAGTCCAGCACCGAAATACAATGGCAACTCCAATCTGAACGAGAGTACCACCAGCAACCCCATGCGTTGAAGGACACCTCGACATTAGAAGAAAATGGAATCAGGGAATGGTCGACAAAGACGTAGTCTAAGGTGGAAGATGAGGACGATCTACGCCAAGTTGGGCAGGAAGGATTAGTAGCATCATAATGGCTGTTAAGACAAGTTAGGCCAGTTGAATCCAAAGCCAGATTCCAAGATCGGCCCCATGTAAGTTTTAGTCCTGTACGTGGATCGTCTTCCATAACCAAGCCCAGGTCATCATAATTGGATTCCAGACAGAGAGTACAGTCTGAATTTAGATCGCCCGCCAGAATGAGTTTGCCCATGGGATGCAGATATCTCCAGGCAAGAATTGTATCAGTTAGCTTCTCCAGAAACAATTCGAGAGGAGAGATTCCCATATGCCAGTACACATTGACCAAGAGAAAGTAACAATTAGAATCCGGAAAAAACACCTCTAAGGCCATAAAGCCAAAAGGTGTATCCGAAAGCTCCTTGGCAACAAAACCAAAGGAGGTTCTTACCCCTATAATGAGTCCCCCCGATGCGCGGCCTCCCAGGCTAGGTTTGGCACATTGAGAGAAAATATCGAATCCATCAAGAACTGGAGTTGAAAGTAGCCAGGTTTCTTGGAGAAAAAAACAATGCGAAGCCTTAATCACGGCAACCGTTTCTAGGTTCGTGAACAAATGAGAATTACCTCTGGAGTTCCAAGAGAAAAAATCGAAGCTATATAGAGGGCGAGCCTTCGAAGAGAATTCTGATTTAGCGGGAATTAAATCATTTCCATAAGCCTGCGGTGACATGTGCCCAGCTCGCGAAGTCTCCATTAGATTTGGGCAAGAAATGCCTCCGTTGGGGTGGGGGAGTTCTTTCTGGATGGTAGATCATTGTAAGATTACCTCTATATTCAGCGCCCTCTCCTTTATTTTTGGCAAGTTGAGAAGAGTCCACTATTTTTGCTTCAAATCCTAGTTGCTTCAACCCTTCCATATGCCCCATGATCAAGTCTAAAACTACCTTCGATCTAAGAATAATGTTACTAACATCTACCCGATCATGGAAAGGGAATAAAACGCCATCTATGTCATAGCTAGAAATAAGCGAAAGCGAAGGAAGTTGGTGAAAGATTTTAAGTATGTTACCACGATTTAAACAGATTGGCATATCTTCGCCCCAAAGACTGGAAAGCTGTAAAACATCACCAGAAACTTTTGTTGTTGCAGAGACAGGTAAGGACTCAGTAATTTTTTTGGTAAAGTGACCAAGGGGGTCAGCCGCCAGATCACAACCCCTCGCCCCTCTTAGTATAGTCCTATTATGGTTGACATTTGGCCCCAGTGGAAATCTTTCCCAAGATTTGGAAACGTTCTTATTATGGGCAAAGTCAAATCCAGAGGGGACCGCTTCTCGAACCGCAGACATGCGCATATTTGGGATGCTAAGAGAAGCATGGTTAAAAGGGGGGAGAGTCGATAAGACACTGTCTGATCGATCTGTCATATCTCCATCCCTCTTAATGCAGTCCATATTAACAAGGGGCTCCTCAGGAGCAGACAAGAATGCCGGATCAGAAGAAGAGAGCCGAGTAGTAGGAACCTCGTCCTGTGACAAGCTTACATTTGAATTAGACACTGTCACCTTGCTGATCTTGGGAACAAGTAGCGACTGAAATAAATGTTTAACCATATCAATGTTAACCATATTAACAGTCGGCGTAGTTAGAGAAGTGTCCGGATGATTCAGGCTTTTTCCAGAAATAGACTCCAGAGAAGTAGAAGGGAGAATTGCTTCTGGGGCAGAGTCCTTAGCCTCCGCTGCAACAGTATCGGTTGGCAGTGCTACAGGGTTAGTACTAGTGGATGCTGGTACGGTAAGAGGTGTTATCCGAATGCTAGAAGCTGCAATTTCACCAATACCACCAGTCCTTGGCCCCACATCTATAGAGGCAGAGGTGTTAATCAGCATACCCACCGCATCCGATGAAACAGATGCAGGTGGTAAAATAGGTGGAGCATTGGCGGTATCCGGAGTGGTCACATAGATGGGAGAGGGGATTGGTTCAACAGAGTTACCAGTCCCCTGTGGAACTAAAACAGTGGTTGAAGGGACTAAAGAGTTTGCCATAAAGAGGTTTTTGAAAAATTGATTAGTATACGAAGTAATCTTTTTGACATTCTTCTGATTTTTTGTTTTCTTCATTTGTTGGCTAATTTTCCTTTTCTTTCCTAGACAGAGGAGGACTTTTGGACAGGAAGTTTCCTCTGGGGGCTCAGAAGAAATTGCTGCGATCTCTGGAGTAAGGATAGTCATGTTTTCTCCTGAGGATGCGATATGGTCACCTTTGGAACGGACGGCCAACTCTGCAGTCCCACCTGCACATGAACGGTCTTGTATAGAGGGTTTGAGGGATACCCCTGGCAGATCCTCCTGTACTTTGTCCTCTCCTCTTTCCATAGAGAATACAGTCGGGACACTAGGAAGTATATCTGTAGGGCCATCAACCTCTCGTAAACCATCAAAGGCAGCTCGGGGAGTCATAGAGGAAGAGCCCCGGGAATCAAGATCTGGAGATTGGAGAACCAGAAGACCCAGGGCCGCATTGGGGACCACCCCTAAAGTAGTTACCGTGGTCCCCGTAGGCCCCTGATGAAAATCGTGTGTAGGGGCCAAAGGTGGATTAAAAGAGGTAGGGTCAAGGCCTTGAGTGGTCAAGAATTGGTTTTCTTCTTTTATAATTTTTACTAAATCTTCAAATCTATCTAGGCCCTCCAGCCTAGAATATATTTCGGAAAGTATACGTGAATGGGATCTAACCTCTGACCAGATGTTATCATAGAGACTCACAAAGGAACTCAGAACCATATTCAACGCAGAGATAGTTGGATGGGAGAGTTTAATTCTATCATCAACATCTTTAAGGGTATGATGTAGAATAGACTCACTGGGCGGATCAGTTTTGAAGTCCGGAAGAAGACCTCTTTCTTTTAACCAGTTTTGTTTTTCAGTATACTCATCAATAAAGTTGGTGAGATCTGAAGGGGAACCTGCCAATGATTCATCACAAATTTGTTGTGTTACATTATTTGTTTTGTTAAGATGGGAATCCAAGTGGCTATCAGCAATTGCCTTATCTGCACATTCTATAATACTGATATCATCAATATCCTGGACTGAGGGATCTTCAATATCCAGTTTCTTAGCTACGTTAATTAAGTTAGTATGGGCCGGGGTATATACTGAAGGAAGAGGGTGAGGAGATTTAGCCAGAGTGCTAGAAACAGATTTCTTACCAAAAAAATGTGAGATGTTTTTCCCCTGGATTGAGTTACCCTGGGTACCTAGATTGATTTTTATTTTTGATATTGAGTTACGGGGCTTGTTAAGAGGGGTTTTGAACGGCACAGAGATCCTATTAGGGGAGAAGGAAGTTCCCACCACACTAGTAGAAAGGTTAACGTGGAAAGAAGATGTGTGCTTAATATCACTGGGTAATGCTTTGGGTCCTAAAGAGGGTTGAGTGTGGGAGATAGCAACGCTCCCACTGTCCTTCTTCTCTAATAGTTGTGATACAATAACTTCTGATTCACCCACCATGACTGGGGGTATGGGCGTACTAGGATTCAGTGAGGCAGTCGTTGGAAGAGAGATATTAGCCAGAGGGTTGTTGTCATAGCCCATGTTGCTTTTAATCTTTGAGAAACTGACCCCAACCAAAAGATTGGAGGCAAGAGTAGCAGCTAGACGTTCTTCCTGAGTATCTATAGAAATGTCATGTATTCCATTGAAAATACAGTTATTATAAGCTGTATTACGTGGAGTAATACCCATAGCATTGCAGACCTCAGACCTCTCTCTCAAATGAATTTGGGCCTGGGCTATGTCCCTTAAAAGGAGAGGGTTATAATGGGCCTGAAGTGAAGCATCATCAGAACTCCCCATAGCAATAGAAATGGGGTTTCTGGCACAATAACTGTAGATGGCATGAAGGGCATACTGACAATGGGCGAAGGGGCCAAAGGAAGTGAGACCTCCATAGCAGTCTGACTTCTAAGTCCCTTACGTGTCATTCAGATAAAACCTCAGCCCAACAGTAGGCAGAGAGAGAAAGAAAAAATAAGAATTATGCCAGAGAAGGTACCCAAAAATACACTGGAAATAAGCCTAGATGTCAGGGGAAGTTAGACATAGAGACACACAGCAAAAAATACTAGGCAATTTTTAAATTTTAAAAATGCAAATGTTAGAGTATGGCACAAATAGCAAAAATCAAGCTCTGAAAAACCAGTACATTGTCTAAAAACCCTATGAAGTATATATGTAACCTAGTATTAAGAGCGAATTAAAATAAAAAGCAATGTTACACACTCAATAAAATAAAAGTTTTAGTAAATGAGTTGTGTCAGCGTAGTAGTCATTTTTTGGGAAGGGAACGCCCGACGGCTTGTGGAGCTGCCAGAGTCCGGCTCTCCACCCCAAACCCTCGTAATAGGAATACAACTTCAATTGGGTTGGCTTAGGAAGGCCCAGGACAGTGTACTCACAGATCACAGCCAAACAGCAAAACAGTATCTCCAGCCCTTACAGTCTCCAGGGCTTAACGCCGCAAGGGCGACAGTGCCGGCAACTTGTGCAGGCTGGCAGTCACGTGCTGTGTCACGTGGTCAGGAAGGGTTCCGCCCCCTCCAGGAAACAGAATGGGCTGCAAGAGCTCTGCTCGCAGTGCAGCTGTGAGGAATGGACCTTGCGAGCACGAGCGTTCGTGGGAGAAATGGGACGCTCCTTTCAGTCAGCGGGTAATACGCCGCGCGGGCGGCAGTGCCGGCAACTTGTGCAGGCTGGCAGTCACGTGCTGTGTCACGTGGTCAGGAAGGGTTCCGCCCCCTCCAGGAAACAGAATGGGCTGCAAGAGCTCTGCTCGCAGTGCAGCTGTGAGGAATGGACCTTGCGAGCACGAGCGTTCGTGGGAGAAATGAGACGCTCCTTTCAGTCAGCGGGTAATACGCCGCGCGGGCGGCAGTGCCGGCAACTTGTGCAGGCTGGCAGTCACGTGCTGTGTCACGTGGTCAGGAAGGGTTCCGCCCCCTCCAGGAAACAGAATGGGCTGCAAGAGCTCTGCTCGCAGTGCAGCTGTGAGGAATGGACCTTGCGAGCACGAGCGTTCGTGGGAGAAATGAGACGCTCCTTTCAGTCAGCGGGTAATACGCCGCGCGGGCGGCAGTGCCGGCAACTTGTGCAGGCTGGCAGTCACGTGCTGTGTCACGTGGTCAGGAAGGGTTCCGCCCGCTCCAGGAAACAGAATGGGCTGCAAGAGCTCTGCTCGCAGTGCAGCTGTGAGGAATGGACCTTGCGAGCACGAGCGTTCGTGGGAGAAATGAGACGCTCCTTTCAGTCAGCGGGTAATACGCCGCGCGGGCGGCAGTGCCGGCAACTTGTGCAGGCTGGCAGTCACGTGCTGTGTCACGTGGTCAGGAAGGGTTCCGCCCCCTCCAGGAAACAGAATGGGCTGCAAGAGCTCTGCTCGCAGTGCAGCTGTGAGGAATGGACCTTGCGAGCACGAGCGTTCGTGGGAGAAATGAGACGCTCCTTTCAGTCAGCGGGTAATACGCCGCGCGGGCGGCAGTGCCGGCAACTTGTGCAGGCTGGCAGTCACGTGCTGTGTCACGTGGTCAGGAAGGGTTCCGCCCCCTCCAGGAAACAGAATGGGCTGCAAGAGCTCTGCTCGCAGTGCAGCTGTGAGGAATGGACCTTGCGAGCACGAGCGTTCGTGGGAGAAATGAGACGCTCCTTTCAGTCAGCGGGTAATACGCCGCGCGGGCGGCAGTGCCGGCAACTTGTGCAGGCTGGCAGTCACGTGCTGTGTCACGTGGTCAGGAAGGGTTCCGCCCGCTCCAGGAAACAGAATGGGCTGCAAGAGCTCTGCTCGCAGTGCAGCTGTGAGGAATGGACCTTGCGAGCACGAGCGTTCGTGGGAGAAATGAGACGCTCCTTTCAGTCAGCGGGTAATACGCCGCGCGGGCGGCAGTGCCGGCAACTTGTGCAGGCTGGCAGTCACGTGCTGTGTCACGTGGTCAGGAAGGGTTCCGCCCCCTCCAGGAAACAGAATGGGCTGCAAGAGCTCTGCTCGCAGTGCAGCTGTGAGGAATGGACCTTGCGAGCACGAGCGTTCGTGGGAGAAATGAGACGCTCCTTTCAGTCAGCGGGTAATACGCCGCGCGGGCGGCAGTGCCGGCAACTTGTGCAGGCTGGCAGTCACGTGCTGTGTCACGTGGTCAGGAAGGGTTCCGCCCCCTCCAGGAAACAGAATGGGCTGCAAGAGCTCTGCTCGCAGTGCAGCTGTGAGGAATGGACCTTGCGAGCACGAGCGTTCGTGGGAGAAATGAGACGCTCCTTTCAGTCAGCGGGTAATTGTACTCATTAATATTAATAGGAATTTTATTTGAATGTTTTAAATTCATAACAAAAAGTGACTATGATTTTATGAAATGTGTAATTATCTAATTTACAGGGTCAGTGCAAGGATTTTTTCCACCTTAGGTGAACTGTCAAATTGGCACCCTCCCCCGGCCCCGCCTTCCCACTCCAGGCCCTTGGCCCCATGCCCACCACCTCTGTGCGCACAGTGGACAAACATGATGGTTTTTGCACAGTCAGCAGTCCTGGAATAAAGACCTGTTGGCATCAAATCTGCCAGGAATAGCAGGGCTTTGGTGCCAAACCAGGCAAATACATTGGTGGGGGCAGTAGGTGAGAGAAGGAGAGTTGCAGAGGACATCTGCTCATGTGTTAAGTGTAGCACGATCTACAAAAACGACACCCTCCATGCTTCAAATATATTTACAAAGTTTGCTTTTAATCTCACTCCCTCTTTCAGAGTATGGAGACTCTATTAACCAATTCTCTTTGTATGCTGGCGCTGTGCAAAACACCTATATGAACAAATGTGTGCAATGTTGGACGATGGGCTTAAAGCGACTTAATAAACCCATCTATATTATTAACACAGACCCGCCACCTCCCCCCCAGCTTCCCAATTCACAGATATTCTCGTCCACTGCCACCCATGTTCCCATTCACCAGGCTTTGCCATGTCTAGTCTCCACCTCCATGTTTTCGTTGCTTCTTCCATTTTTCGTTCACTTCCCATCTGATTTCATCACTTTTCACAAGTGTTGGTTACCCCTCAATGTCCCTAGTCACACCTCCAAGCTCTGTACCCCTTCCATGTCCCATTCACCCTTTTATGTCTCCACTCTAGGCTCGGACTGGCCTGTAGGGCAATAGGGCAATGCCCAAACCAGAAACGCAAAATGCTGGTCTAGCCCAGTTTTGTGGGTCAAAGTGGGTCCCTTTTTTGGTCAATATGGGCCAGTTGGAGTTACTTCACTATGCGGCTAGTAGTTTTGACCAGTGCTGCTGAATAAATATTCTTTAAAATGTACAATTTGCATCACGTTTTGCAACTCCCCCTTCGACACTATGCAAGTAGTTTGTCACAAAAGGAATGAATTGCTATTTGCAACTGTGCACCACTTTTTCATAAAACAATTATATGCCCCAGTTCGATCCTGCCCCATTCACCCCTCCCTACACTTCAGTCATCTCACGTACTCCTCTGTGACGCAGTGACTGTGTTGGACGAGTGAGAGCTAAAAACAATAAACTATTAATGTATCACATTCCTGGCCAATCTTAAACCTCTGCATCACATCTGTATTTTCTGGAATATAGTAACCACTGAAAAAGGCATGCTGTGATATATCTTTTTACATAAAATACCCAGCAATGCTGCAGTCTTAATCCTAAAGCACAAAAGGAGTGGAGGCGACGTGCTTTGTGGTACCTGATGAACAGTATAACTCCAGCTTGATTACAAAAGGCATTGTTCACTCTAGTGCTTTGGCTTCTGTTATTCACGCATTGCGGTTACTATCTGTCCCCTTTTGGTCACATTACGCTCTCCCTTTGGAGTTGACATCCTTAGTTTTGCCACATTGGCTAGCAATTGCAAACTGTGGTCATGCATAGTAAATGGCTGAGTAGATAGGCTGCGCTGAGTACTCCACCATATACATTCCATGCTGTATCTGTGGACATGAAAATGAGTGCAAGTTGTGCCCTTCCAGGGCAAAGGACTTCAGTATTTGGCAGCACTGAAGACTGGTGTGAGTTCTGGGGCATTTGATGGCCGCCTCTTGTAATTGTTGGAGTACTTGGGCACATAATGGCAAGCGCTGGAAACTGATGAATACCTTTCAAAAGCCTAGGCAAACATCAATGCTATTGGTTTTCTCAATGGTCATTATATTAACATATTTATTTTTCCATTGGGTGGACTTTTCAGTTCATAACACCCAATAAATCACAATAAGAAAGTCACTACATGTCCACCTTGTGCTCAGACTTAAAATCACAGGAATCATTTGCACACTTGCAACTGACCCATGAAAGCAGAGAAGGAGAAAATAAGTGACCACAGGGTATGTCATGTAACAAATCACTGCATCGCACTTCCCCACGACTCCAGATGGAATCCAATCGCATTTGATCACAGCTCTATTTATTGATGGATTTCAACAACCCAATCCAACAGTTTGTCTCTTCTGTGGCATGGCGATCACTGATGTCTGTTCTTGTTTAGAATAGTATCAGGACTGACAGACAGACACAAACCATTCCAGCTTGAAAACTCCCATTGTACATGTGTGCTTGTGGGCCTTTTCGCACGTCATTGTGCAATCATGTATTAGTGAATTCTTTGGGGCAACACAGTGCTCGTCAGTCGCTTCTGAATGCATTTATGTACAATTGTTGCAGGGTAATCCGGTTCTTGCCTTTCTTCTTGGGCAGAGATTGTGGACTGACAATTCTCAGGCTGGTCACAACATGAAGTAAGAATGCCACACTTGGGGGTTTTGCAAACACACACCCTTTCCTAGCTCAGCTGTTTTGTATACCATGAGAAGCACATTTATGTGGTCCACATAATATACTAAGCTCGTGTTTGGAATTGGGATGGAGTGCTTCAGGTGGTTATCTCACAAATTAAGCACTAGCCTCGCACATGAGCCAAGCATGCACATCTTAAATCCTAGCCAGGCCGACTTGGCCCTTCATCCGTCAGAGGTAGATACATTGAACAACATTAGATACATCCATGACCATAAGCACATGCACAGGGAGGCTAACTGCTGAGCACTTAGTAAAGGGAGTCTGTGCTTTTTAGTTGTATGCACTTCAAAAGAAGAGGAAATGCATTGGTTAAAAAATGTATGTATATATGTTAAGGAGACTGAGCAGCATATGTGCGCAACGGTCAGCCCACACATGCATGTGCTATGTAACTGGATGGAATGACCATTTAGCTACATAATATATATTAAGACAAATAAGTAGTGTCTGTACTGCTAGTCTCAGCGAGTCAGCAGCGGCTAGGGATGTGCTGGCCTACTGGCGCACCGTCCGCACGGCAGAAAGCTTCTAGCAGCCAGGTTAAGACTATAGGTGGATAAAGAGAGATACGAGCACGGGAAGGCACTGGGCTAACAGTCTGGGGCCGCAGAATGGCAAGTGGGTGTCGGGGGTGGCGAATGGCCTAGGGCACCAAGGGAGGAAAGGTCGAGCAGGAGGTAAGGCAGCAAGATGTGAAGGACCAACAAGGAGGCAATGCCGGGCTGACCTACGGGGCAAAAGTGCAGTACACAAAGGGGATGCGTTTCCAGTGTTGCACCAGGCTCTCCAGTGATGCACCCTCTGCCCTTCACTGATAAAGCCCAACCTGCTGCCATGAGCTCTTGTCTCCTTGCTGCCCCACCCAGGCTCTTATATTCCTGCTCCCCAGGCTCATGTCCAGGACCTCTTTGGTGAGGCAAGAGTTTTCCCAAGAGCCCTGCTTTCCTGTCTCCAAAAGCTGTTGCTTTCCTGCTTCCCACGACTTTAGATGTGGGGACCTTACTCCATGTTGTTGCCCATTGCCCTTGCCAGCACTGCTGCCTCCAACTCTCACCTCTCTGCTGCCACAGGCATTTAGATCCGTGATGCTGCTGCCCTTAAATATTACCTCAGCCACCTCACAGGGTCAGCTGGAACACGAATTAACCGCCCCCACACTTTTGCAAATAGCAATTAGTTAAATTTTCAGGAATGTATTCCATTTTGAACAACATGGTCTTTTCTAGGAAAATGTGTAGAAAAAATGTATTTTAAAGAAAGTTGGGCCAGTAGCATTTGTGAAGACCATCAGCTACACTGCACACCGAATCATCGAGGTGGCACACATTAGCGCAGAACCTGCCATTATTATTACCAGGGGGTCTCTAAAGAAGAAAGTTTGGTCAGCCACTCAGTCACTGCCAGCAGAGCCAGAGAAATTAGGCAATAGCACATGTTTGGAAGGGGGAAGCCCCACCCCCCTCAGGCACTTTAAAGTAAGGTGAGATGCATTTAGGGAACTATGATGAGCCAGGGGGAGAGGGGACAGTGAAAGGGACGCCTTCCCGCCCAGCATGACCCTATGCTGATATAATCAATCATAGTGTATTCATAAGTGTGGCCCAAGGTGCGGGCGACATCGCTATTTTGTGTAGATATTAATAATCCTAGGTAGAAGAAAAGGCTTGCACAGTATATGCGGCAATGCATGCCCTAGGCCCAAATCCACGAGGGTACAGAAATCTCAAGTCATGCCCCAGCCCCCAAGAGACAGTTTGCACCTCCACCCACCACACTGTTTATTCATTGTTCTTGAATGTGTTGCAAAGATGTGTCTTTCACCCAAGAAGAATGTGCCCCACAAGGCCGCGATCAGAGGCCGGCGCCTGGTGTGCATGTTAACTCACTTTGGCCAAAGCATAAGCCGGCCCATTCCCAAATGACCACGAGTTATAGCCCATATAATTGACTGAATCCTAAGATCCCCGAATTCCATGACACCAGGTGCCCTTTGACCACCAACCCCAAAGTAACAAGCCTTGAAATGTTCAAAGAAGATGGTTTATCGATGAAGCGACAAACATGTGATTTGTATTGCAAAGTGCTGGGAGTGAAACATTTTAGTTCAAAATTAGAGCGGAAACTTTGGAGCCGGATGGCGCGGAGGGAGTGTGTGAAATGTGTGGTTGAAGAATAGAGTGTCCCAGAACCTCCTTTGTGTCCGTCTTAAGGCCTGCAAAGTGCGAAGTATGAGTGATAAACAAGCTGTATATTAGGAGAATAATTAATTTATTTTCTTACCTACTTGAGAAGAAGATGAGCTATGCAGCACTCACGTGATGGAAGACGGACGGACTGGTCTGGGACCAATAAACTGCCATCCCATATGGATAAAGGCAGCACCTGTATAGGGTCCATCCAATCAGCCACCCTGGTTTTTACTGTATGTTGTTGCATCACTATGACTCTGTGTACCTTTAAAGGTTTCTGCTTGTATAACTTGTGTCAGAACGTTCTTAGCATCAGAGTTCTTTGCTGTTGATCTCATCTGCTCATGAGATTAAATGTGTTATCCTTACAAGATCGACTTGGGCCTCTCTTCCCTAGCGGGTTGTATTCTCTCTGGTGTGAGCGTTCAGGGGCGTGCCTTCACACATTTAACTGCAATTTGCAAAAGAGGGATGGTGCATTGGCGGGGGCATGCACCCTGAACTATCGGCATATATTTGGCACTATAACAGTCGGCACCTTTCTTGTCAGTCAGTAGTTCACAGTACTGAGTAGTCTCTCAGACAGTCAGCAGGGGCCAGGCTGGCCTACTACTGGCACACTGTCCTCACGTCAGAAAGCTGCTAGTGCTGGGCTGGTCATGGTGGCGTGGACGTCTGGGACAGGAGTCAGACACACGTAGGCAGCCTCCTGCAGGCAGGGCAGGGAGGCAGACACAGGCCATGGCCACCACAGCCATCGGATGGTCGTCGTCAAAACAAATGCTTGCTAAATGCAGGCAGTGGGGCAGCATTCGCACGAGCCCAGAGTCACGAGAGTCACGAGGGTAAATCATAGCATGTGCATTGCTCGGCTCATGTGCGACTCGTGATAGTCGAGCGCCGCCATGCCCACTTGTGACCCTGACCCGACCCCATCCACCTTCACAGTGCCTGGCTGGCTGGCCTGCTGCTGCAGGTGCAGCCAGCCTGCACATAGGGTGAAAGTAGCCTGATGAAGACGAGAGAGAGAATTTCATTTACATCAACCGTAGTGGAGGTTTTGCCGCTCTATGATTTGCACATAACCTTGCCTAGTGACAGCACTGGCCCTGGTAATGGATAATGTTATGAGGTGTTATACATTAGTTTCTTTTTCTTTCTTTTTTGTGTGCTTAAGTTTTTGTTTACCAAATGCACAATAAAGATTAATAAAATATCAAAAACATATTTCCAAGAGAAAGATCGTTGCACAAAACCTGATAGCTTTTTAAAGTGGTTAACATTAATTGGACATCCTAGATTCTAAATCCATCGACTCTTATAAAGACTAAAGGAAACCTGCATCTGTTCATTTGTATGTCCTAAACAAAATTCGGATACTTGCAGAGAATAACCTTGCCACAGGGAACAAACTTTTCAAGCGCGACATTAGGTTTCTTAACTCTACTAAGCATTTCGAGGCTGAGCAATTTTTTTTGGTGTCTTCATCATCCAGTTTATTTCAGCTCACCTAAAGCTTTCTTTAATTGAATCACAAAGCACTTATTCTAAAAATAGGTAATGGGCTGCGTGAGATATGAGGGTTGAAGAACGATCGTGCTTTTTTGCTCATAGCACGGACTTACATAGTGAAGTAGAGTGCCAACTATGTGTATCATGAAACGCAGAGAAAATAATCTGGAAATTCCAACTAACCATTTACTAATTGTTTCTACTGGATCCATTTGTGCCATGTGGGGTTGTGAACACTCCACATATATTCCTTGAACACTCCACATATATTCCTTGAACACTCTACATATATTCCTTGAACTGGAAGAAACAAAGCAAATTCTACTAATTAAATATGAAATCAAACTCAATGGACATCAATATTCAAGGCTGGCTCAGCAGATGTGCAAAGCATATGCATGCACACCAGCCACTGGATCTAGTTGGAATCCTTTCTATGTAGGTAAATGGAAGTCCACCTAAGGAATTGCTTTTGAGGCTGCGCTGATTAAATGGTGCCAGAGCACATAAACTGCATGGGTAGCAGTGTTAATGAGCAATTACTTTTTCAATGGATTATCACCATCGCGAATCACACAATTGACCTGATTTACAAAAAAAAGCGCTAAGGGCGTGCCAAAGTGTTAGCGCGTGCGTTAAGATTGCGTGGCTCATATGCATCGCACAGGGAGAAGTTTTACTGAAATAAGTGCACGCAGGAACCTGCAGTGCAAAGAAAACACGCCCAAACCACTACCCCAGTGCAAACCAAGATCCGACTGTAGAAGACTTTTTTGTGTGCAATGTGAACCGTGTCAATAGATTCTGCAATAATGATTTAAAAGTGCACTATGATTACTCGCAAATAATCACCATTACTTCCACCTAGAGCAACCATTCCTAGTCCCAGTAAAGCCACAAATTTGCCCTCCCCAAATGCTAATGGCACCTCCACCCACTATTCCTAATCCCTGTGCACCCACCAATCTGCGCACCCCAAATGCAAAGTGCACCTAGACCCATTATTCCTACTCCCTGTACATACACCAATCTGCACTCCACAAACATAATTCCACACCCAGTCTTCCTACTCTCAGTACTAGCACCAACAACAAGATGCACATCTAATCCTCGAGGCTCTGTACCCATTCTCCCACCTCTCATGAAAAATAGTTGACATTACACCAAGCACTATCCTTGCACTAATCTTAACTCAGAGGCACATGAGTAGGTCTGATACACTCCCAGAGCACCATGCTAGACAACAATCTTGCTAACTGTTGTATGGATGTGTCCTCCTTTTCCCTTGCAGACAGGAACACAACCATTGCCGTGCATAATAACTACAATACTTGTGTGCTTTACACAAAAAAGTCACAGCTGACAACAAGACTGTCAATGACAGAAGAAAGACCAGTACCCCAACCACTCCCAAAGAACTTTGGGAGTGACCAGTGCTGTGCACCATGACCAACCAATATGCAACATATCTTCTGTACCAGAAGAGCACACCCTGAAGTGGAGCAGCCTGTTCTTGAGTTTACTGCAAAAGCCTCAGAGCAACCTGGAGGGCCGAACCAGCTGAAGCTCCCTGCTCACCCAAAACAATGTGGTTGCTTCTTGTCACATGCATCTTGAACAACCAGCAAAACTATTGCACAGAATGTTATCCAGCATTACACTGATTTGTGTCCTTGCCAAGCATGTCACTGTGCAGGACACAAGCAACTGCATAATGCTGGACGAAAACCAGATCTCTGGAGAGACACTGTCCGACTCGAACTGGAGATCACCAGTATGCTTCTGCACAGCTGCCGGAGAGCTGGAGCCTCATCGCTTGCACCTCGAAGCACCCTTCAGCACCACTTCACGTCTTTTGTCAGTGGCATAAACCCGACTTGGCGTGACCTAGATTGAAGCGTCCTTGGGACCGGCCCGATTTGCATCACTTCAGCTGGTGAACTTCTGCAAAAAGCACCCTCATTTGCCCCTACTCAGCACCCACCTGCTGCCAGGGCTGCTTTGAACATCCATGCATGACTGAGCCTGATCTGTTACCATCAACTTTGTAACCTGGGTCTAATTTGTCAGCACACCAACAACTGAAATCAGGTACTGTGATACTTACCTGCCCACATGGCCTATTTGGACCCTACAGACGGGTTAGGTCATGATTACACATGTGTTCAAGCAAAAAAAGCATCAACTTTAAGCACCTTACCTACCAATACTGGTATTCTAATTGAAGTGCTACTTACTCCTGTCTGTTGCATCTCATCTGTCCTGTTCTTTGGAGTGGGAATGTCTAGTAATCACTTTTAATTAAAATCTTAAATGTTGTTTAAAAATAAAGTGATCATATTTTTCAAAAAACCCTGATTGGGTATTCATTTCATTTTGGACGGTGATCCTGTGTGGTTTGGGTCACTACAGGTTCACATTCACACCCCTCATGAGAGAATAGCCTTCCCTTGGCAGCGTTACCAGAAGAGGTGAAGGAGGTATATCATTTGATTGTCCCTGTTTACCTTCATGATTGTGTGGTCAATACGTTTGTAGACGTGAGAGGGCAGACTTGCCCATTTAGCCACTACTCTCCCTTGTATACCAGTGGGGCACAATAATAATCTACACAGCTGTGTCTCCCATGATATTCACTATGTACACATCACTGACTCACTTCATCCGAAGGCACTTGTGCTGATGTCTCCATGCAATCACCTGTTACACATGTTGAGCTTGTCATCCTTAGGCACACACGCATTTGCCCTACAAATGTCGGAGGGATGTGTGGGGTGTTACACATGCATTGTTTGCCACTCTGGTCAAATGTACATCATGGAAGGAGGAGGGTAGCACATTGAATCTGAACACCTCATAGGATATGTGACCCCTCATGTTGCCTGCCTTCAACCCATATGTCTTGTGGAATGGCAACGTCACACAAATATACATGCAAGTTCAGAAGGCACACCAAATAAGATATGGTAGCACACATTGACAGTCTCACAACATGCTACTCTCCAGGTAATTCAATGCAGCCAGGCAAAGCTACTGTTTTACCAATACTCCCATATCCTTACCACATTTTTATGAAGGACCTGCACAAGTTTGTACCTGTCTTCATCTGCCTTTGTTCAAAGGGGGCCTTCTGTAAATAAATGGGTCTTCCAATTTCATTAAGTAGCAACCTAATATGCAATAAAGGCTCAGTGCTGGAAGCTTGCTCATTGATCGAATATATTTAATGAACCATCATCCAACTTTCATGTCATCATAGCCAAGGAAATGTGATGTGGAAGAGTAATCTGTGGGTGAATATCAGAAAATGCACTACTGCATTTGGTGGAAAATCCAGGAGCTAGGTAGGATTCACACATTCAGAACCTGCCTGTCACTGTACATAGATGATGACGTGTGCACTTGATGTAACCTGTCAATACACCCTCACAACAACCACTACATCTGTATAGATACCAAGGCCTCTCTATACTCTGTCTTACACTGTTTCAGTGTGAAGTGTACACACTCCATGCAGTCAGTCAAGCAATGAAGAAAAACACACATCGGTTGGATGTCACCCAAAAACCTCCCTAGGCGGATGTGAGAACCCTGAAGGTGTATCACCTGCTAGTCCACAGAGATCTGTCATCCAGGTGGCCAGGACAAGTCCATCGCTATTGGATCCAGTACTTGGGGGTGGACCAGTGGGGGAGGATCACCTGGAGGGGGATCTTCGGGAGTGGAAATGGGACACTGAAGGGGAGGAAAGGTACCCCCTTCCTTATAACACCTTTTCATCATCCTACCCTGTTAGGAAAGATTTCGTAATTGTAGGGAATTTTCCTTCCATGTGGCAACCCCTAAACTTTTTGCTATTGTTTTTAAACTGGTTCTTGACTTTGCCAGAGAAGTACAGCCTTCTGCCGCACTTCTCTGGGCTTTCGCTCCTTTCTGACGGGGAAACTGACATGCCCTTAAGACAGTCAGTACCGGGGAACGTGGTTTCCCGTAGTTTCTTTTATCGTGTCGCAGCTTTAGTGCAACACGACACAAGAGGGCACTGTAAGCTAAGTTACAGCTCTCTTGGGTCTCTAGCCTTCTACAGGCCCTAGATACTCTTTTAGGAATGTATTTGATCGGTGCAAGTCATTCAGGGACTCGAATGGTGGCAGCGATCGTATTGTTTATTTTGAGCTCCTTTTGGCGTTCTGAGCACGTTTTTGCACTGAACCCAAAATGGTGGCCTGGCTCCCAAAATGGCCAGGCCGCGAGGCTCCTTTGTCTTGTCCACTGACCGTCTTGCTCCCTTCACCTTCCCCAGGTCCGGCGACCCGGGGCCTTCCTTATTTGGGCATGTACTTTCCCGCGAAACGTGGTTGCTTTCGCGGGCTTCTACATGTCGTTTGTGTGCCTCCAGGGTGTGGGCTGGGATGTCTGGTCCCAATACACATCCTGGGTGCCAGAGAGTCTAGGGTGGTGTGAATGCCTGGGACCACCGTGGTCCGTGATTGGTCCACGTATGGTATGTGTTTTGATGAGCAGATCTCCCATTGGCTCCCCTCCGTTTTGGCGCGAAGGGAACCGTGGATAAGAGGGAGCTGGAAACACCACTGCCATGTCGATCTCCTGAGTTCTCACGAACGAAGGAATACAGGAGCCAAGTATCCTGCAACTACGAGGCTGGACCGAGGAATCGCTGGTGACCCGCTGAAGGAATCCTCCTTTGCACTGCTGTCGTCCGGAGAGCCCCTGTCCTCCTTTGATCGAACCAGAAGGCCTGTACTGGTGCTTCGACCTTTGGAATAGCAGGAACAGCTATTCCCGGCATCTTCAACCATCTCCCGCCAAGTAAGCCTTCGGAAGCGTCTCTGGGCCATCCAGTTGACTGACCAGCTTACAAAGGAGTTTGGCTCTGCAACCGCCGCCAGGTTGTGTTGTATTGCGAGTCCTTGTCCCTCTCCCACGCTTCGTACGCTTGGCGTTCCCAGGTCTGAAGGGAGGAGGGTTCATTTGGCTCGAATACACACGGCCGCTCCGTTGTCCTGTGCGGCAACAAAACTGTGCTGGTTTCGTCGATTGGGACGTCTTTTTGCTCTACACGACTACGAGGCGTTCCCTGCTCTTCTGAACCTGCCAGCTGCTGAAACTATCGTGGAGAAGCCTGGGTCTGCTTGCTTCGGGGACCGGTGAGTAGTATATCTAGGATCTGGTCGCCCTCCTGCAGTATCCCATTGCTTTTCCCTGCTGTGTAAAAACAGCACCCTTTTGCCGCGCTCCTGCTCTGCTTCTGCCCGCTGTGGAGGCTGCGCTTGAGTTGCGGAACCTGTTCTTCTTCTGCTGTGCACTAACGTGAACCGCCTGACTTCCTCCGAAGAGCTTCCCCTTGTGCCCGTCGGCACCGGCGTGGCAGGTACTTTGAGCACAAGGCTCCACTCTTCGCAGGGCTCGGACTTCCATCTAGTTAGGTGCCTATGAAGGCGAACTGAGTCGAAAGCATTATCGCACTGCCTGTTTTCCTTCCCTGGCAGGTGGACTACATATTTCGTGCTTTAAACGCTTGCGACTGTGTATTTGTATATATATTGTGTTGATATGGTATGTGTTGGTTTAATATTGTGATATTGTGATTTTCTCGCTACGGTCATTATTTTAAAGGCCTTAAAATAAATGTGTATCTATTTTTGATATAACAACTGTTTGGAGTAGTTTGTTAGCGCTCTTGCTTTGTGTGCTCATTGCGGGCTTTCAGTCACCCTCACCCCTCTTGAGACCTAGTCTTGACCGCCGCGATCGCTACCTTGATTGGTCTGGCTTGTCCAGAGGTTACCCTGTTCCAAGTAATTAGGTTGGCCTTCTGAACTTCTGCGCCACCAGGACAGAGTTCAGAAATCCGTCTTAACAAATTGGTGTACAGCGGTGGGATACGACTGAAGGTATCCAGTGTTGCGCTCGAACTAAGGCATTTCAGGTTATTCCAAACAGTACACGTAGTGAATTGTTATAGTATAACTTTAAAAAGGCCATAGTCCAATCAAACAGTATGGAAACAAGTACGTTGTTAACTTTAAATGCTTCCAAATCAGAAACGCTGAAAAAGATGTGTGCGGAGAGAGGTGTTTCCTCTCAAGGCACGAAATTGGAAATGATCCAAAGAATCGTGGCGTGGCAAGAAGCGCAGCTTGACGCTATTACTTCTGAGGACAGTGCGGAAGGTGGTGGGGCTGCTCTCACTGGTAGAACCGACGGTTCTGCCGCCTAAATGTTCCACCGCGACCACGAGGACGGGGAGGATGTAATGTCTAATGTTTCCTCTGCCAGTGTTGATGGGGAGGCTATGCTTGAATTCAAGAAGCAAGAGCTGCGGTTTAGGCAGCAGGAGCTTGAATTCAGCATAGCCAAACTAAAAATCGAACAGGCAGAAAAACAAAAAGACAGGGATCACCAGTTGGAACTGGCCAAGCTTCAGGTTGCAAATGGATCCAAGGGTCCTGGACATGGGTCTGGGGCTTCCTCTCATCCACGGTTTCCAAAAGATCTGCTCAGTGTGTATGAAGAGAGGAATGACATTATGGACTGGCTGAATGCGTTTGAGTATGCATGCGAGGTCCAGGAAGTTGACAATGCTGATAAGATTGCGTGGTTGCTCAGTAGACTGCCCCATTCTGGCTGTAGTGCCATTATGGAAATGTCGAAGGCTGAGCGGGCTGATTTCGCAATGTTAAAGCAGACTCTCATTTTAAAGTTTGGGAAGACTCCAGCCCAATATTTAAAGCGTTTTCGAGAGTATAAGAAAAAGGAAGGTGGTACTTGGGTATCTTATGTCGCTGAATCTTTGAAAAACTTAACTGGCTGGGTCGAAGGCTATAAGGTTTCTACCTTCGACGGCATGATAAATCTTGTCATGCTGGAACACATTTTTGCTTCTTCTTCCCCGGAGCTTAAGCAGCATTTGGCCGATTCGAAGGAGATAGATCCTAAGAAGCTGGCCATTGCAGCAGACTTAAGGGTGTCACATCGAGTGTCCCATAAGGACAAAACTCATCCTGGTAAGCAGGAGGAGGGGAAAAAGTCCAAATATATGGAGGGTGGGGAATCTGCTAAATCTTCTTCCCAAAAGGGCCACAAAAAGAAAAACAAGGGTAAGACACAAGAGAACTCACAGGGTAGTGGAGGTGCGCCTCCGAAACAGAACTCTGGTTACAATAAGCCTCCCTACGTAAACAGACCCACTGGGGCTTGTTTTTCTTGTGGAGCAACTGACCATGTGAAGGGGGATCCCCGTTGTAAGGTTAGACCTTTGGGGGTCCACTCCGCTAATCTGGCCTTCTCCTCCTACGAGGAAGAAGAGATTACAGGAGCATCCTTCTCCTCGGACTCATTTCCCAGCGGAATAGAGGCTGAGGTAGTTTTAGTGTCCCTGGGTTCCTGGGAGCCTAAAGTCGCAGAGGCTTATGCTAGGATTCCGGATAATACCAAGCACTACTTTAAAGACAGTGTGCTGATCAATGGAGTGGATACTCCAGCTCTTAGGGATAGTGGGTGCAGTCGAACTGTAGTGGATTCTACCTTGGTAGACTCAGAGGAAGTTGCCAGAGCTACTCTGATGCCCACTAAGTTGGCTGACGGCCCCCTCCGTATGTTTCCCGTGATCCCTGTTAATCTAACTTTAAATGGTACAGCAGTCAGGATTCCAGTGAGCATTCAGAGAAACGTCCCGGGAAAGGTCTTATTAGGTAATGATCTCAGAGCTTTAGGGCTCGTAGGAGACACTGCCGAACGACCCTACACACGGTCTCAAGCACGGGCAGCATTGGCCAAGTCCAATACGCCGCCCCAGCCGAAGGGGAAACCCAAGGCGAAAGGAGTCTACAAGTCAAGACGGGGGAAAGAGAATATTCCCCCAAGCTCGCCTACCACTGCGGTGGAGGAAGTTGGTCAATCGCCCGAGCCTGACGAGGAGGTGGCGATGCCTGAAGTATTCGACCCCAACGATCATCCTGAACTAAAAGACTTGTTAGTTGAAGGAGGTCCTGATAGGGACGAATTCAGTAAAGGCCAACGTGAGTGCCCATCTCTGGAAGGCCTAAGGAGACAGGCCTGCTCCCAGCTTGAGGGTGAACCTCCTGGGATGCATAGGATTTACCAGGAAGGTGGACTCCTGTATAGTGAGCCCACAGAGTCTACAGGAGGAGACCATAGGAGGTTGGTGGTTCCCCTTGCTGTTAGGCCCTTCCTCCTGCAGTTGGCGCATGTCGTTCCCCTTGCTGGTCACCTTGGTATGAGGAGGACCAAGCAAAGGTTATCCATGCACTTCTACTGGCCCAAGATGGGGGAGCAAGTAGAAAGTCACTGCAGGAGTTGTGCCGCCTGCCAGTTGTCTGGTAAGGTTGGCGCGACAATCCAAGCTCCGTTGGTACCGCTCCCAGTTGTGGGGGTACCATTTGAAAGGGTAGGGATCGACATGGTTGGTCCCCTTGACCCGCAAACATCCTCGGGCAATAGGTTTATCCTGGTGCTGGTCGACCATGCAACCAGGTATCCTGAGGCCATCCCATGGAAAACTGTAACTGCCAAGTCAGTTGCAGAAGCTTTACTCGGCATATTTACTAGGGTTGGCTTCCCTAAAGAAGTTGTGTCGGATCATGGCAGCAACTTTATGTCGAAGTATAGGCAGGCTATGTGGAAAGAATGTGGGGTCACCTACAGGTTCTCTTCCGCATACCACCCCCAGACCAATGGTCTGGGGGGGCGTTTCAACAGTACGTTAAAGAGCATGATTGGGGCTCTGGAGGAGCCTCAGAGAAGAGAATGGGATCTTCTTGTTTCATGCTTACTGTTTGCCTACCGAGAGGTACCACAGGAGGGTGTTGGCTTCAGCCCCTTCGAACTTCTGTTCGGTCATCCCGTACGGGGACCCTTAGCCATCGTCAAAGAGGGATGGGAGATGCCCACTCCCCCTGTTACTACCAACGTAGTTGATTATGTGCTAGGGCTCAGAAAATGGATGGTACTTCTGATGGGTTTGACTAGTGATAAATTGAAGGCAGGGCAAGCGCTGGTGAAACATTGGTACGACCAGAAAGCTTCCCTCATCAACTTTACACTTGGTCAGCAAGTCCTGATCATGAATCCCATAAGGCCTCGAGCTTTACAGGACAAATGGTCAGGCCCTTACCCAGTGGTGGAGCCCCTGGGTGAGGTTAGCTATTCAGTGAACCTTGGAAGGCCTGGACAGGCTCTAAAAGTGTTTCACGTGAATAGGCTGAAGGCTTTCGGCCCAAGCGTCGAAATCGCAGCACTGCTACTGGCTTCAGACGTTGAGGAAGAGGAGTCTGAACCTCTCCCCGACCTGTTCCTAAGCAGTCCTTCAGAAAGCTCTTTTGAGGGTGTCCGAGTGGCCCCTCACCAAAATGGACAAGGCTCAGTGGTTTACCTTGGACATGAAGTAGGTGGAGGGAGGAGACAGCCTCTACTCAGTCAGGTACAAGCAGTACAAGACTGGCCTACCCCCACTACGCAAACCCAAGTGAGAGCCTTTTTAGGACTCACGGGGTATTACCGCAATTTTGTGGCAGACTATGGTACCATAGCTGCTCCTCTGACTGCCCTCACAACTCCGAAGAAACCCAAGAAGGTAACTTGGACCGACGAGTGTGAGAAGGCCTTCAATGGCTTAAAAGACTCCTTGTGCCAGGCCCCTGTCCTAAGGGCCCCTGATTATCAAAGACCTTTTATCGTGCAGACGGATGCCTCTGACACTGGGATAGGAGCTGTACTATCACAAGTAGATGAGAAGGGTAAGGAACACCCTATCGGTTTTATTAGTCGCCAGCTTAAGGACAGAGAGCTCAGGTGGTCCACGGTAGAGAAAGAATGTTTCTCTGTTGTGTGGGCCCTAAGGAAGCTGAGGCCCTACTTCTATGGGACCCACTTCACTGTGCAGACTGACCATAAGCCGTTAAAGTGGCTAATGAACATGAAGGGGGAGAATCCAAAGTTGCTTAGGTGGTCCATAAGTCTTCAAGGCTTCGACTTCACTATTGAGCATAGGCCAGGTGTCCAACATAGCAATGCTGATGGGTTGTCCAGAATGTTTAACCGACCTGAACAAGAAACTCATCCAGGGGTGGATTAGTTCCCCCTGTCCATAGTCTGGGAGGGGCGAGTGTTAGGAAAGATTTCGTAATTGTACGGAATTTTCCTTCCATGTGGCAACCCCTAAACTTTTTGCTATTGTTTTTAAACTGGTTCTTGACTTTGCCAGAGAAGTACAGCCTTCTGCCGCACTTCTCTGGGCTTTCGCTCCTTTCTGACGGGGAAACTGACATGCCCTTAAGACAGTCAGTACCGGGGAACGTGGTTTCCCGTAGTTTCTTTTATCGTGTCGCAGCTTTAGTGCAACATGACACAAGAGGGCACTGTAAGCTAAGTTACAGCTCTCTTGGGTCTCTAGCCTTCTACAGGCCCTAGATACTCTTTTAGGAATGTATTTGATCAGTGCAAGTCATTCAGGGACTCGAATGGTGGCAGAGATCGTATTGTTTATTTTGAGCTCCTTTTGGCGTTCTGAGCACGTTTTTGCACTGAACCCAAAATGGTGGCCTGGCTCCCAAAATGGCCAGGCCGCGAGGCTCCTTTGTCTTGCCCACTGACCGTCTTGCTCCCTTCACCTTCCCCAGGTCCGGCGACCCGGGGCCTTCCTTATTTGGGCATGTACTTTCCCGCGAAACGTGGTTGCTTTCGCGGGCTTCTACATGTCGTTTGTGTGCCTCCAGGGTGTGGGCTGGGATGTCTGGTCCCAATACACATCCTGGGTGCCAGAGAGTCTAGGGTGGTGTGAATGCCTGGGACCACCGTGGTCCGTGATTGGTCCACGTATGGTATGTGTTTTGATGAGCAGATCTCCCATTGGCTCCCCTCCGTTTTGGCGCGAAGGGAACCGTGGATAAGAGGGAGCTGGAAACACCACTGCCATGTCGATCTCCTGAGTTCTCACGAACGAAGGAATACAGGAGCCAAGTATCCTGCAACTACGAGGCTGGACCGAGGAATCGCTGGTGACCCGCTGAAGGAATCCTCCTTTGCACTGCTGTCGTCCGGAGAGCCCCTGTCCTCCTTTGATCGAACCAGAAGGCCTGTACTGGTGCTTCGACCTTTGGAATAGCAGGAACAGCTATTCCCGGCATCTTCAACCATCTCCCGCCAAGTAAGCCTTCGGAAGCGTCTCTGGGCCATCCAGTTGACTGACCAGCCTACAAAGGAGTTTGGCTCTGCAACCGCCGCCAGGTTGTGTTGTATTGCGAGTCCTTGTCCCTCTCCCACGCTTCGTACGCTTGGCGTTCCCAGGTCTGAAGGGAGGAGGGTTCATTTGGCTCGAAAACACACGGCCGCTCCGTTGTCCTGTGCGGCAACAAAACTGTGCTGGTTTCGTCGATTGGGACGTCTTTTTGCTCTACACGACTACGAGGCGTTCCCTGCTCTTCTGAACCTGCCAGCTGCTGAAACTATCGTGGAGAAGCCTGGGTCTGCTTGCTTCGGGACCGGTGAGTAGTATATCTAGGATCTGGTCGCCCTCCTGCAGTATCCCATTGCTTTCCCTGCTGTGTAAAAACAGCACCCTTTTGCCGCGCTCCTGCTCTGCTTCTGCCCGCTGTGGAGGCTGCGCTTGAGTTGCGGAACCTGTTCTTCTTCTGCTGTGCACTAACGTGAACCGCCTGACTTCCTCCGAAGAGCTTCCCCTTGTGCCCGTCGGCACCGGCGTGGCAGGTACTTTGAGCACAAGGCTCCACTCTTCGCAGGGCTCGGACTTCCATCTAGTTAGGTGCCTATGAAGGCGAACTGAGTCGAAAGCATTATCGCACTGCCTGTTTTCCTTCCCTGGCAGGTGGACTACATATTTCGTGCTTTAAACGCTTGCGACTGTGTATTTGTATATATATTGTGTTGATATGGTATGTGTTGGTTTAATATTGTGATATTGTGATTTTCTCGCTACGGTCATTATTTTAAAGGCCTTAAAATAAATGTGTATCTATTTTTGATATAACAACTGTTTGGAGTAGTTTGTTAGCGCTCTTGCTTTGTGTGCTCATTGCGGGCTTTCAGTCACCCTCACCCCTCTTGAGACCTAGTCTTGACCGCCGCGATCGCTACCTTGATTGGTCTGGCTTGTCCAGAGGTTACCCTGTTCCAAGTAATTAGGTTGGCCTTCTGAACTTCTGCGCCACCAGGACAGAGTTCAGAAATCCGTCTTAACATACCCCATAGGATATTTAGAAGCTCTACCCCCCTTTCTAACGTGAACACTTTATTACACTGTGGAAGACAATGCACTAACACCAGAGCCGTTTACCTGACACGTCCCAACACAAGGTCAGGCAGAGTCAGGCAATTGACAATAACTACACACAACTGACGTCCCTTCCCCTTCCCCACAGGGATAAACGGCAGAGCACGAGAGCACACTTTGATCAAGGTCAAACGCACAAGGAAGCACCTATTCCAGGATGGCAGTTCATACGGGGGAGAAATGTGGCGAAACCTGAAAGGATGACAAGGAGGGAAGTGCCCTTGCCCCTTTCGACCCAGTCCCGCAAAGCATCTGTGAAAGGAATCATAAGACCGGGAACCACAGCGGGTGTGTGGTGTAACAGATACAAACATTGCACACCCCCCCCGCACTGATAACCAAGGCTGGGAGACGTGCTGGTTACCATGGTACCATCCTTCCCTCCAGAGACAAGAAACGCCAAGGAGTTCAGTACAGCCGGTGAGTCGGCAGGAGAACCAATAGTAAACTGGACTATACTGAGCGAAGTTTGCAAACGGCAACATGATATGAATTGAAGGAACTTGTGAACAATGAACTTTTGTGTTACTGAACTTTTAAGACAGCCCACAGAAAAACCAGCTGCAGAGTTGTCCGGTGCCATGTGGGACCTCATTCAAAAGACTCTGGCTGGTCGTCTTTTGTCGAAACAACAAATACCGTAAAGCCCTAGAAAAGCCTGACGTAAGAGGTCAAAGTGGTCATACCATGGTTGAGTAAAACCCCTTGTACAATTGAAAGTCTTTGACACGTTGTCAAGAGGAAAGCTAAGGGAAATGAATCCTGCATTATGATAAAGAAAAGTTAATGGTGTATCTGGCAAATGTGAACCTGGCTGAGGGATGCCTGCAAGTCGGGGTGAAGCATAATAACCCTGTGAACATTGTGTTGACAAGAGTGAACCCGGCTGAGGGATATCCACAGTGAATGATTGCTTAGAAAGACATTGAGACTCATGAACATTACAGGTTAAAATATAAAGAGTGAAAGGCCATAGTGAATCCAATAGAGGGAAGCTAACATTGTCAAAAGGATCGGAGCGTGGTTAAGTGGAGTCCAGGGGTGAAGAGTTATTACCCAACGTAAAAGATTATGGAAAGGAACTTTTGTTTTATTATTGTTGACACATCAGGCCCTCGGAGGCAAGAGACTTTGTATGAAAGAGGCTTGGCCAAAGAAGGTCCTGATATCGCTGAAAAGAACTTGTGCTGGAGAAGCCCAGTGGTGTGTTGTGCTCAGGAGTCCTGCCTTGTCCCATGTCAAACATGTGGGTAAGGGAGACCCCAGCTATACCATCCTGACTTATCATTTTGTGAACACTTCTTCATTTTCTGGTGAACATTATCCCACAGCATTTTGTAACTTAGCGGTAAGGATTGACAAACTTTTTTTTTAGTATAGGCCCTTTTTTGTTTGACAAAATGCCACTAGGACTACCTTCTTATAATTTGATGGTTGTAGCTTGCTCCCATCTTAGATTTATGTTTAGATTAGGCATTTCTCACCCATTTATACAGTTTGATAAACACCATTGTACTGTGATCAATTGTGTCTGTCTTTACTGTTGCCACCATGAGTATCTTACACAGAACACCTTCCAGTTATCTGTGCATGATGCCAACCAGAGGTGCACAAGTATCAGATCCTCACCTCTGGCTTAGCCTACACTCCTCTTGAGGACACATTAATTACATGAGACAGTGTAAGGGCAACTCAGCAGGGTGTGCATACACACTGATGCATGAAGGATCAGATTTAATAAACAAAGTGGAACATGTACAAGGAGTGCAACGTCCCATCTTTAAATGGCCATGAGAATAAATTCATTACAGGACAAAGCATCCCATGAAGAATACCACATCCCACACTTATAAGACACTCATTCATGTAAACTTAAATCACTCCACACATCTGTGGAAGTGGATGATGTGCATGGTGGAACAAATGTTGAGAGAAGAACGTACATACACCAACACATTATGGCAACTATCACATGTGACACACAGTCATGCATGAAGCCTTCAATGTCAGTTGTCACACTGTGTGCAATGCACTCAACTTTGCACAAAAAGCGCAATTAGACAGCACAGCCATCCACAAAACACACACTGAGCAAGACAGTGCTCACCACAGTGAATTGTCACAACATCACAGAGGTACCAACACCCTCACTGGCAACATCCCAATACCCAACACCTATGTAAGTCACACAAGACATGTGTAATGCCTTTAAAAATTAAAGTGTCATCCTTGAACACACACCTATATCAAACACACGATGAGAACCTTGCATGAGTAATGGGGTCATTCACACCAGCCACATCTCCAGATCACATGAATTCTCAGTGCAACATTCATGGGTACTGAAAGGTACAGCTAATATTGAACAGCATAGAAAACCATACATCCCAACAGCCAACGTGCATGACCACGTGAACATATGTTCAAGAAATGCAATGTAAGACAGCTTTGACTACCACGATGATGAAGCACAATGAGAGACCACCACTCTTAAAAACATACAGCTAAATAGAGACACACATGACTGTCTGCATACAACAAAAACAGACCTACCTATCCAATGCACATGCATCAACTACATGAATGTACAAAGAAGGTCAGAAGGACCAAAATAACATATTTTGAGTCTAAAGTGCATGACTGTGAGCCTTACACATGCATTCAGCACACACAGTGTATGTCGGCAATAAGCACATGTAAAAGACTCATAGTTACATAGTGACCAGATGCATGGACGTATGCTTCACAGGAACTTCTCAATAGAAAACTATGAGCTGTTGAATGTGGATTACCAAATCCCGAAAAGCATACGGCATGAGAACGCTGAATCCAATTCTCACAACAGCCTAGTGTGACATGCACAGCAAAAGATGATTGCACACAGACATCAGTATCAGAGAATGTGACATGCACAGCTAAATGAAATAAAACCATCAAATAGAGTGATTGTCAAACATAACTATATTAGGAAGCATATAGAATATAAATCTGGTAAAATAAATATTAGGAAACCTCCTTTTCAAAAGAAATAATTTGCATATAGAAAATATATGAAGTCAACTATGTAAAGTCACTCAACTCCAGCTCAAGGTCCACCAATGCCTGGGCCAAGGCTGCATGTCCCTCAGACCCCACCTAGCACATGCAGGCTTTGGTGGTGTTCTGGAAAGCTGCAGGGACTCCCTCGTTGCACGTTCACATTTTTCTGAAGCTCTGTGACTCTCCTCCAGTGTGGAAGCCTGTACCTGCTCCATTCTCCACCAATGTTGCAGACCTGGCAACTGCCTCTGCCATTGTCTGCTGCCTGTGCTCGTCCGGCTGCCTCATTTGTTGTACCTTGTGTGAGGTCACATCCCGGATCCTCAGCCTTGCTCCTGCCTTTTATGCCTGATGTTGAATGTCCTCTGCCCAACTCTGGCCATCAGTCTCCAGTAGGCCTGCCTTCTCTGGCGCAACAACTCCTTCTGCCTATCAGCCCTATTCTGGTGCTGGTACTCCATCTGGTATGATGATTGACTCTTGGTGGGGAGTACTAGACCACCACATGCCTCTTGTGCCATGTTTGTCCCACAGGCTTGTTCCTCAGAAGGTACCATGGCAGACTCTGGAACCACCTGAACTGCCTCTGTGGGCACTTCCACCTACACCAAGGATAATGGTACCTCCAGACATACTGAAGGCGGGACATGGGCAGAGGAGCCTGAGATTGTAGGCAATGTGGAGGCTGCACTTGTGGGTGCCTGGGGCACAGGTGCAGAGGAGGAGGAGGGGGCCATTGTTGTTGCCTGTAGAATGAGGCTCCCGGTCAGCATTGCATTTTCTAGTTGTAAAAATAGGTGCATCCCTGCCCGTGATGGCTCAAAAGCTCACCACAATGCATATCAATGCCTCACAGGCAGCTTCTTGCCGCCCATGTCCTGACAACAACAGTGGCAACACTGCATTGCGGATAGCCTCATCGGCTGTCACTGCAGGTCTTGTCTGTGTAGAGGCATCAGAGAAGGTGGGTAGTCCTGCAACAGATGGGTCTAGGACAGTATGAAGAGCTGACACCTCCACCGTCCTTGACTCTAGAGACAAGAAAAGCCAAGCAGTTCATCACTGCCAATGAGTCGAGGGGAGAGCCAATAAGAAACCGACCTGTGATGAATGAAAGTTGCAAAGTGGCAGAAAAGTGAAGTTGAAATAACTGTTAACAAAGGGAAAACCAGCTGCAGAGGGGTCCAACACCACGTGGGTGCTTATTCAAGAGACTCTGGTTGATCCCACGTTTGATAAAACTACCGATACCAGAAGGCCCTAGGAGAGCGACAAGGAAAAGGTCAAAGTGGTCAAAGCAGAAAAGGAACTTTTGTTTATTATTTTTGGAACACATCAGGTCCTCAGAGGCAAGAGACTTTTTTTTAGAAAAAAGAGACTTAACTACCAAAGGCCCTGATACCTGAGAGCAGAACTGTAGTCTCGTTCTGGGAAAGCTCGGGCTTGTGCTGTGCTCTGGAATCCCGCCTTGTCCCATGCTCAAAATTTGGGGAAGGGGGTTGACCTGGCTCCCGCATCCTGACTTATCCTTTGTGAACACTTCTTTCTTTCCTGTGAATCCTATCCCAAACCCTTTTGTATTTAGTTGTAAGAACTGGCAATAGGTTTTTTCTAAGTATAGCTCATTTTATTTGACAAGACACCACTAGGACTGCCTGATTATTATGTGATGGTCATAGCTCAGTCTCATCTTAGATTTAGGTTTAGATTAGGTGTTTTTCCAACCCGCACACACAGTTTAATAAACACTGAACTGTGACCACTTGGGTCTGTCTTTACTTTTGCCACAATGAGTTCCATACCAAATGTAAATGGTGGGCTGACACCTCACCTCATAATTTAACTACATATGTCCTTCCATTCAAATGCAACTGTGAAGACATGCAGAAGGTCAAAGAATCCTTGAATATGAACGGTTTATGCAATGCCCTTAATGCCAGCAGGATACTCCACAAGATCATAGTGGTATCCAAGGTCCCTTTATGACTATCCTCCCCATCCCACACCAAAGCACTTAGTGATGCTCTCTCTGACCACTTCCACAATACAGATAGATAAAGAAACCAGAGAATTGCCTATGATTCTCTGCGCTCCCACCCCACTCCCATGCACCCATGTCTGTGCTCTAATACCCAATCACCACCCACTTCTCTTCCTACTCTTCCATCTACCATCCTCATTTCCTTAAACTACCAGCCAGCAGCCACCCCTCATGATCCCCCGGAAATAGCTGCCATCCATTCCTTCAAAAAGTCATCCTTTTCACCAGGTGTGCCAGCAGCATTGCAAGATCTATCATTAACACATCCCTCATTTCAGGTACTTTCACAGCAGTTTTCAATTGATCCCACGGCAAACCTCTGCTTCTAAATCCCTCCCTTGAACCAGACCTACCAGCCAACTACAGACCTACCTCAAACAACTGTCAAATTTCCAAACTAATCGACTGAACATCTTACACCCAGCTATGCAATTTCACTGAATCTAACCCCATCCCTTAGCCCACTCAGTCCAGGTTCGGACCCCTGCGAGGAATGGATTCATGCCAAGCCTTCATCTGGGATGAACTCAAAGAGACCTCAAACTTGGATGTTTGTGTTGCACTTATCCTTCACTAACCCACAGCAGATATTAACACCATTCACCATCGCACAAATGTACACATGGCTCCTTTCTCCTCTACTATGCTTCCTTTCACCAATGGAGTAACATAAGGCACCTGTCTTTTACCGCTGTACTCTAACCTCTACATGTGTCCCCTCCCGGCTATTGACTGTTCACAGGGCCTGTCTTGCTACAACTATGCAGATGACACCAAAATCATCGCCAAGAGCCCAAGGGACACCTAGAAACCCACAAACCCACACCCGACCACACCTCATGCATCACATGAATCCACCATTGTATGATGGCTAACCACATCCTTCTTAACCATGGAGAACACTGTAATCATGATCTGCATGAAGACTGCCCTATACCACCAATCCACTCTTTGTCCATCCTTCTTCGGTCCTCCCACCCCTATCTCCAAACCAGTGAAGTACTTTACATGCACCATGGACACAGATCTGACACTATCACATCACATCAACTATGTGTATGTAGATATCCATGATTATTTGATATCCATAACTAGATATCTATAAGTATGCATATGAAGATATGTAGATATCTTGCTATATACATGTACGCAATCTCTGCTGCATCTCCCACTACCTTACCTACCCCCACAGAGTCAGCACAACGACAACCATCATCTTCTCTGGCCTAGACTGTTGCAGCATCCTATACCTGGGCACCCCAGCATCTCAACAAAGAAAACTCTAACAGGCCATGTACACTGCAGCTAAGCTCCTCCTGGCTCTAGGCCATACAGAACACATCACACCCACCCTCTATGTCCGGCACTGGCTCCCAGTCAGGTGCCAATCTGCCTTCAAGGCTATGTGCACCACCCAGCATGACCTGCACATAACAGGCCCAGAAAATATGCAACACAAATTCAGACCCTTCAGAACCAACAGGAACCTGAGTACATGGACAGCCCCCTTTCTGATAATTTCTTCCACCAAATTGACCTGAATAAAGGTATCCTCCTTCTCTGTGCAAGCACACACAATATTGAATGCCATTCCTCTAGTGTCACCTTGCCTTCCAAAAGCCACTGAAGATCTGCCTCTGCATCATGACTGACCCAATCCACCTCTCAGGTAAAATTACACCCCAGACAGGTAGGCCAGGGCATCATTGAGTCACATGATGAGACTGCAAGACAGTATCGAGTATGCACAGAAACACTACCAATAAACCCGCCTGTCAAGACATGCCCTCTGCCATAGGTACAATAAATCTGCCTTGACTCATGGGTACATAACACACTCTCTGTCAATGCTAAATAGCCATATCCCTCCCAAGGCACGGCCACACACACACATACATCTGCATCCATCCACTTCTTGATCCCATCTCGCACATAACCTTTGCCACTAGAATGCAGCTAAGTCCAACAAAATGTATTTGCTGTACCTGGGCACATGAGGAGTCTGCTTGATTCATATGCTCTCCCCACAGCCCATCACAACACCCACCAACAAGCCACTTCTCAATGAGTGGCTAGAAGGGATTTAGCCACCCCTGCTTACCTCTCTATTGCCTTAAATGCACACACATTACAGAAACATGTGAACAATTACTCTGAGTTGGGCCTTTGGTCCTCCATGGGCATTTAACTACAGTGCTTTGACATAATTCCAGTGGCACTAGGAGAAAAAGCCAGACCACAGTACGTTACATCACATTGCCATGTCCCTCATCTTCACAATATACATCCCCTTCACATGGCATTCTGGTTCCGCTCTATTGTTCTGCCTGTAAGAACGTACCAGCAGCTTGGATCTGGACCTGCAGGTCTCGGACCTGAGTGTGAAGCACTGGATCCACCATCTTTAGGATCCGCAGCTGAAGTGGTAAAAGGCGATGCCGCCCGCCAAACTGCACCTCTGCAGTGTGTCCTGCCTCAATGGCTGCCCTCGCTTTCTTTTGGCTCTGGATCTGCCGGACATCCCAGGGCTTATTTATGTTTTCTGGGGTACAGACTGCCACCCCCTTCACGTTGACGGCAGCTGCTATCTTCTCCCAGATCCTCCGACATCCAGTGGCCCCAAACTGCTTTCCGGATGGCAGAGGGAGTCAAAATGCTTCAGGACCTGTTCCCCTACGATACCAACTTCTGCAGCAGAGAAATTGGCATCCCTCAGCCTAGCAACCTTTAGTGTGCTAGAGGAGTTGGCAGACATGGTGCTGCTGAGTCTGGTGGCATGAAACAGGGACCTGATTCCACTTTTACTGAGGAGCTGCAATGTGACAAGTGGTTGTGTCCAAATGAGGGCTTTTAGGTGGTCACAGCGTCTTGCGGGTACTCACAGAGGAACAAGCAGTGGAGTTGGATCAGACACTCCAAGGCAGTGGCTGTGGTCAGCAACTAGTCACAAGATGGCACACAGAAGTAGATGTTGCAAAGGCAAGGCAAGCTAGGCAATCTAGGCAAGGAAGGCAAGGTAGGATTGAGCACAAAAAGGCAGAAATCAGGCAGAGAAATGAGGTACAGGTCTCGGCAGGAGCGCAATGAGGCAGCATTGGTAGTTATGTAGAAGAAAGGCCTTTAGTTATGTTATGATGCATGCTGCTCATGCGCGATGTGTAGGGTGAATGACCCAAAACTGGTACGATAAAAGATAATACAAAAAATGCCCAATGTCCAATGCACCGTTGTGAAAGGAAAAAAGTTATATTACATGCAAAAGTGTAACACTGTTCTGTAGAACCAAACAGAAACAGCCTTTGTCTGTTTCAAAAGTGTTACTTGTTTAATGGAGACAAACCACATGCTTGGAATATAAAAATGTTATAAAATAATCCCACTACTCTCATTGCCTACGACCTATATGAAATGCCAATTGTATCCTACAGTTTGTTGCCCTATTGGTCACACGTTATGTAAACACATTACCCTGCAACATGACCTGCTACATCGTCACGATCAAAACTTAGAAATTGTTTTGTTATTTGGTATGTTGTGTCAATAATTATTCTTGACCATCATGTGCTGTGCACCCCTCTGACAGGACCCTTTTGAAGTGTAATTTACGAAGCCAAGCCTGCTCATTCATCCAATGGCCCTTCCCATTATACCAGACACCATGGCGCACACAGGTTGCTCCCTTACCTTTGTGATTGAATTTACTGGCATCACCTCTGCTCCTTCTGTCCCAAATCATGGTATGTTCTACAGACATTTCCTCCCTTATCTCTCTGGGAACCCAGGTGCACATGAATGACATGAACAGGGGCCACTCTGAAGTTTGGATTTCATCTGTTTATTTATGCCTAAAGTGCTGCCGCCTTCAGTTCAAATGGGAGGAGCACTCTTTGGGTGAGGACAGTAGTGCTCTAATTCTTTACCAGGCCCCTTGGCATCACAGACCTCCATGCCCTGTTCTGTTGTATGTTAACCTAAAAATATCTGACATTGCATTTCAAGTTCCAGTGAGTCCTGCAGCTGGACACAATCAACTGTTATCTGCACAGGGTGGCTGCCTGTAACCTTGCCATTACTCTTCTCTAGGGGCATGATAGGGGGATTCTCCTTGGTAATTAATGAACAGGGCCGCAGCTCGACATGAAGGCTTGATTTTTGTTTCAATGCATAACAGGGTTGAAATCCAACATGGCTGAACTGTTGCCATCTAGCCCAACAGACCTGGCATTTACCACAACACCTCTCGGACTCAATTTCTCAGCAGTCCCGATCCAACGGATCTCCTTGGGTTTTTGGAGGTTGCTGAGCCTGAGGAGAGACAGGAGACCGTGCCCCTGCGAGTGGAGAGCAATGCATAATTTGTTAGCACTTTGTCTGCAACACTTCATCCCGGAGGCAGCAGAGATGGGTAATGGGAGTGGGATGCATGCAGACCGGAAGCCCATGCCAGTGTGCTCACTGAGACAGGGATGCACTGTTTCATCCCAGCTAGTAGTACACGCACACGTGGAGGATGTGCACCTGCTGCACACTTGGAGTGGGAGAACAAATTGCTGCATTAAATTGACCAACAAGGCAAGGTAGAGCAGGAGATGGGCAGGGACATTCATTGTCTGGCTGAGAATATAATCTCTGCAAATGCCACAATGAGTTCCGAAGTCTGGCTATTGCGTGAGGATGCCTCTGCCTTGAGGCAATGCCTGCATGAAGAGATGAAGGACTCAAGGGATCTCTGCAGGCAGGAGATGTTGGATTTGGGGGTACTCTTGAATCTGCAGAATGAGTCATCAAGGCAGTGTCACTGGCTGGTGGTGTCTTCCTTGAGGGACACTCTGAACATGAAAATGGATGCCTCGAGGGTAACCTTGCAAGCCAACATGCAGGCCACTCGCAAAGAGAATCACGAGGACCTACTTGCCATTGGCACACTGTTGCATGCAACAGTATCACGTCTGGCTGTGGTAAATGAGATCCAGGCTTTTGTCTTGCGTGTACAGGGTCCCCCATCACAGGATCCTCCACATGGTGAGTCTTTACATTGAATCGCGCATGAGATGCCATTGGACATTTCCCTGCATGCCATCTCCTGTTGCCACACCCCCTTGCCACACCCCTTCTTCATGCCACATGCTGATCATAAGCAAAGTGATGGAGTGTGGAGTGTGATATATTTCTTATTTTTGCAGTCCCAGGTGGACTTTTTTGGGGGGGTACTACAGACATTGCAGTAGTGTTCCAAGGGCAGTTGGTTGTCTGACTATGCTACTTTGTAAGTGATACATCTGGTGGACTGTAGATACTGACATGTTCTGTGAAGATAACTAACATGGTCATTTAGAAAGGAACATGATCTCATAATCAGGTAAACGTAATGTTGAACCATAATGTGCATGATATGTGTAGTCTGTCTGAGTGACTCCTTGAGCTCTTCTTCACACATCGCAACTATCACTCCAGATCACTTTGCACAGCCAGCTCCTACCCACCCTGTGAATGTGAATGCACCCAGAACCCTCTCCTTCCATCCAAGTCCCTAGTCCCTCTGCTGGACACTGGCCCTCCTAACACAAATGAGGAGGCACGGTGTTAGGTGGAGATGGTGAGGGATTCACAGCACGCCAGCAGTACCACAAGGCAAGGGAGTACACTGACATGCATGAGCATGGCTGTTGACCTATGCATTCAAATGGTGTCTTGATGTGGCACGACTAGGGTTGTGGGTGAAAGTGTCAATCAAGTGATATATCAATGATTGTCACTGTCATCAAAGATGGGAGTTGTCCCATATCCATGATGGTGGATATTGGTAGCAGCTCTTCATTGTGCTGGTAGTAGTCTGTCACCCAAAGGTCCATGCACGTGTTTCTTATGAAGGGACTTGAACTGACTTATTTGTTTGGTGCCATGCCATTTGCACTTATGTCCTGTGAGCTTTGCATGCCATGTCCTGCCATGATTGTTGTCAAGTAGTCACAATCATGCATGAGCATCGAACACGCCTGACTCTCATCTTCCACGTAAGGGGATGTTTTCAGGTACATGGAGAACTACTTGTGTGTTTCATATGTTTGCATGTTGATGGTGAGTGAAGTATGCTGTACTTTGAAGGAGAAGTGCTGATGTAAGTGGACAAAGTGTGTGTGTAATGTGCGATGTAGCTTCCGTGTCGCTTTTAGTGACAACTTAGTTCCTTTCAATGGGTGTCAGAACTTGGATCAGGTTGATGTATTTGGGTGTTCAGTGTGTGTCAACATTGCCTACTGAAAGGTGTGGCGTACATGAAGATGGAAGTGAGATGTACATTTTTGGTACCTGGGGCATACATGAGGTGTGAGGTTGCAGGGAAGGGGTGGCAGGTGTATGCCCATCAATGTATGCACTGCCAACCAGGGGAGGATACAGTGGAAAGCTGGTCACACTGCCCCAGGTAGGTGGTGGGTGTAAGGTGTATATAGCCTGGAGTCATGGTTTACCTTTGGCCTGCAGGTGTGGCTCAAATGCTGTAGAAAGTATGTGGCTGTGACTGTACAGTGTGCTGCTGGGGGTACAACAGTCATAGATAATAAGACATAGGCAGGAAAGACCTGTCTGCTGGCTTTTACATTGATGTTCCAGCATTGAATTGGCCTACTAATAGTCTCACTTCTGGTGTGTGATGGGACTATTGAGATACAGTATATGTAAAAGAGCCCTCCGCACTGCACTGGGGGCAGTGGGTGGAGGATGTGTTGTAGACATGGACCTTTCTGATGTGTCAGCTGGAGGGCACAGCTTTGCCGGGAGGAGCCGAAGTGACCTGCTGCAGTGTAGGCCCAGACACAACAAGAGGGGAAGGTGACAGAAGAGCCATGGTGGAAGCAAGCAGCACATGCAGTGGATTGTTCGCAGAGTCACCACTTCATGCAGTTAGGTGAGTCTTGTTGTTAAGGGGCAGGGGGCAGGGGCATAGGGGTGGGCAATGTAGGGGGGAGTGGGAGTTGTGCAAGCATAGCAATGAACTCCACTCTGTAAGGTGGTGTGCGACTGTGGGGGTAGTCAGATGTGACAAGTCCCAGGAATGGTGGACATGGCAGTAAGGATACTGGAGGTGGTGGTGTACATTGAGCAGGGTGGTGCAGGGAGAAGAAGGTGAATTACGGGTTGTGGGAGTAACAGCACCATGCAAACATACATGCTCTGAGGCAAATGTTTCCCTTTGTTTTGCAGGGAGTACCAAAGAGGCGTACCTGAGGTTTTGGGGTAGACAAGTACACGTGTCATAGGGTGGTATACACCTGGGGATGTTTAGATGGCATCTGTTCAAGGGAGATTTTTGTGATAGTGGTTTTGCTTTGCAGGTCTCTGACAGTTTTGGCCAGGGCTGTGCGAAGGGGTGGATGGCAATATAAGGGGGGCGCCTGGACATTTGCCTCATTAGAAGGGCCTTCTGGTTGACTTTGTGGCAGTCATGGCTGGTGAGGTGGAGATGGAAGTGTGAGGACTCAGGGAGGGCACAGTTGGGCAGGGAGTTGGGCCAGTGATGACATGGCATCCCAGAGCAGGAGGACACACCCACATGGGGAGGGTTCAGCAGAAGAGTGAGTGTTGAGTGGGAGCATCGTCACATTGGGGTCATGGACAGGGATTGTACAGGCATGTGGGGGAAGTGTTCATGCAAGGGGATAAAAGGGCACTCTGGGGAGCATGAGGGAGAGTGTGTGCATGAGCAGAAATCCATCACACAACATGGCCACTGATGACAGGAAACCGGGTTTAACAATGTCAGGCTTGTTGCCAGGACAGCAAAGGTGTAGTAGGTCATCACCGGGATGGGAGACTGGAATGGGGCCATCAGTTGTTAGGCACCCCCACCCCCATGAGCCACCTACGTGAGAGTATAGATGTGTGGGGAGTGGATGCGTCAGACTAGGAAGGTGTGTGACTACTGCTATGGTGAGATTTGAAGTGCTACAGGACTAATGAGTGAGCATTGATCGATCGCGAGTTAGAGCACGATGATGACAGTGAGAATTAACAGAGCATTGAATATCGATACATAATAAATTAGAGCTTGGTAGGTTTTGATGACAAGTGAAGTGGTCATATTAAAAGGGACAAAGGGAGAGGTGTATGAAAGGTGAACAGGTGCATTTTTCTGGTTAGATGTTCCTTCCAATTGCAGGGACAGACAGGAGGAAGAAGAGAGTGCATGTGAGCAGAACCTGCAGAAATGGTGCAGAGGGACAGTCCATCAAGTTTGCTGTCAGGTGAGCAGGAAGCTCAGTGGTTCATGCCGTCATATTGTGGTGGTTGAATATTGTGCATAAAAAGATAGGTTTGGCACCATGTTAATTTATTTTTTAACACAATCAGTCCTCCACATTTGTCTGTAATTAGCAGCTATGTCATGTATGCTTCCAGCATGGAAGGTGCAGTGGTTCTCCATTATGCTGGGTGTGGTTGTACCTGCAGAGGAGATGGAACTGAATAGGTATCAGCAATGGTTGTGCTGTTGCAGTTTTCATGCAAGTTGTTTACCATGTTAGGCACAGTTTTCAGGGTAGTGTTCTATCAATGTGCGACCATAGGTTGACAAATCATTTGGTGCAGGTATGGTAAGGTAAGGAGTATAGGAGGGTGAAAAGGTGTATTATACTGTTCTGGTGGGGTTCAACTCGGTGCCCAAGTGGATGCAAGAGGCCCACCAGATTTTGGCAATGCATATTTTGGTTGAGCGTCAGATGCAGCAGGTTTCAATGCATTCCAGGAAGTATGGATTTGTGAAGAGAGGTCTCAAGGTCATAGGAGTAGTGAGGGACATTGCATTGCCTTTAAGTTCCCCTTTCGTTGACTATCACCATATTGACTGTGTGGGCAGGCAGCAAGATCAACTTCAATCTGTACGAGTGAGGGGTGGTGTCAATGATGCACAGAGACTTCACAATCCAACAAGACCAGGGCGTGTATCAACTTTCTACTCACTTAGTTCAGATATGTTTGATGTACAATGTTGTTTTCATAGCAGAGCACCAGGCCTGAAAAGCTAACTGTCACACTGATGGCTTGTCTCCTGTTCAGTGGCAGGTGTACCATTGCCGGTTACCAGGGTGGACACTGAAGGTTAACATATCCACGAAGAGCTCTGTTGTGTGGGAAAATGAGGGTACAGGAGTGATTTTGAAAGTCCATGGCAGGTAGTCTGTGGCCCACTAACAATACTGCATTGCTGTAATTTATTTTTGAAGTTTGGCAACTGTATTTGCAGTCATGATGTGGATGCAGATGATGCAAATGAAAGGGGGAGAAATGTTTTCATTGCATGCATGCAGGACAGATGGATTTGTGCTGATACAGGGTGACAATGGAACCTACATTAGCAGGGAGGATGTGTTTATGGGGAATTATGCTGGTGCTTTCAGGTGATTGAGGGAGAGCTGAGTTGACCGATGTTGCGAGGCTGGGATGTAGAGTAGACTTGGAGGTGGCAGAAAGCCCTTTACTGGTGTTTTACTGTGTAGGACCATGGAGGGGTAATTGAAGAGTGAATTTGTACTCATGGGTGGAGGTGCTGTTTAGATGCAGTCTTACATGTTATTGATTAATGGGCTTCTGAATACTGAATATCAGGGCTATTTATATGGAAAGGTTAGGATGATGTACTGTGGCAGTATATGAGGCAATGTAGCAAGGTGCAGCATATGTCAGTTGCAAGGTTTAAGGGGGTGGGAGAGTAATGGTGTGGTGGTTCAAAACTGGTGTTAGGGACAACACAGTCATGTCTAATACTATTGGGAATGCATGCCTGTAGATTTGTAGTCCTGCATTGATATTTTCTGGGCCTCAGGAAGGTATACAGATGTCTTCCAGTCATGCTTCGAAGGTGTTGTGCAGAGCATTAGCCTCTGTGTGGGGGAGACAGCCTTGGTTACAGGACTCTTTCTTACACGATAGATGCATCATTAAAGGCAAAGTGATAGTGGATGGGGAACCAGGTATTTCATATATTTGGATCCTGGAACTCAGACATATATGAGAGGTGAGTGCAACATCAGAGATGATCGATTCAATGAGAGGGATGCAGTGTAGATGGCCAGGTGCTGGTGAGTTATTCATTGTTTACTTTAGATTTTGAATATAGTGAATTATGCTCTGATGTTCCTTTTCACAGAGAAGGAAGCCTTTATGAGGATCATGCTCATTATCGTTGAGATGATCAGCCAATGATGATTTACGTATTGAGGGTTGATGAATGGGTAACGGGAAATGTACCTGCGTGAATGTGGGAGAATGTTTTATTGGCAATGTTCAATTAGTTATGTCCATGTTACTTCTTTGTTAGTCTGTGAGGTTGAGTGACCCTGTTATCTGTATTAGTAGGCTTGGGACAGTGACAGATGTGTGATAGTTTGCGTAGGGAGCACACACCACGTGTCACTCCAAGTCAGCCACTCTCAGGGTGTTGTTTATGGCCAAACTGTAGTTGCCATGTTTCATCATTCAAAGCCATGAAGGATGTTGGTTTGGTGATCTACACAGGATGTTTTTCATGTGAAGTATGTCTGAACAATCTCATTGCGTATGTGCTGTCCCCTCCCCCTTTCACCTTCTAAGGGTATCAGTACTGTCTCTGGCTGCAGAAGCAGCCCTCATTCACCTCTATTCGTATGTCATGACATTTGGCTACATTATGCAAGATGCAACAAGCCATGATCATTTTCCATAGGACAGGTAGTGCATACAACAATAGACAGTGGAACCGTGATTTCAGCACTCTAAATTTGCACTCCACTATGACTCCAATGGCAAGGTGAGCTGCATTGTAGCACATCTCAGCTGGGGTGGCGGGCTTTCACTTGTTTACCAACATTTCCCAATGCCAGTGCCTGCTGGAATGGTATAATGTGTAGCCATAGTGCTACATCGAGGGTAGTTTGCATTCACCTGCATGATGTGCCCCTTTGTATCACAGATGACCTGCACATTGATTGAATGGCAATTTTATCTATTCCGATATATTTTTTCTGTGGTTCATAGGGGTTGAAACACAACATGGATGCAAACAATAGTCCCAAGTGCCAGTGGGAAGTGGGAAACTAAATAGAATTCCTGAGCCACTCTTTGCCTTGCCTGAAGGGTATGTGGCATGTCTATGTGGCTGTGCACGCATGCTATGATGCAGCGCAAGACCTGCTGGAGACAGTGTGAATGTGTGGATTGTGAGATTCCCCAACCATGGCTGTGGTCCATTGGAATGTGCCAGTGTCCAGGAAGGGGTATGCAGTCTATTCATCGAAATAACATCCATCAAATTATTATCCATCGAAATTAATTAATTGAAATGCTTTTCCATCGAAATAGATGTATGGATGTTTGGGTTGGAAATTCAATGGGTCGAGGAAAGGGTTACATTTTGAAAATGGGGGTTTAGGGAGTTTGTGGGGCCCATGGGGGTCTGGTGGGTTTGGGGGGACACCCCAATAAACAATAAACACCACAGGTTAGAGGGAGCTGTCCAGTGCTGAAATACATTATAGATTTCAGCACTGGACAGTTCCCTCTGACTGGTGTAGTGTGCACTTTCATTTAATTTTCTAGGACTGGGGACCTTTATTTTATTTTATTGAGGGTTTGGGGCTGGGACTCCACAATAAAAAATGTGAGAAGGGAGTGGGAGAATGCCTGGTGTCCCCCACCATGTGCTCACAGCCAATATCACCCTTGGTGAAAGTGCTATGTGCCTTGCACTTGATGGGGCGTGTTTGTACATTTGCACTGTGCCGCCCTCACCACACCCATGTTATCCCCCATTTCCCTACTTTAATGCGGACGCTGGCATATTCCGGCCAAAAAACAGTAAGTAGAGCAACTAATCTGTTAGGGAAGAGGGAAGGGGAAGTGGTGAGGAAGGAAGGAGGAGGGAAAAAACAGGAGGGGAATAGGGTGAAAATGATGGAGGATAAGGGGAAGGAGGAAGGAAGATAGGATCATAGGGAAGATTTAAGGGAAGGGGAGAGAATGAGAGGTGGGGAAGGTTACATGGAGGGGAATGGAGAAGGAGAGATTTCAGGGAAGAGTGGAAGGAGGAAAAGGTAAGTATGGAGTGGATTGAGAGAGGTAAGGTGTTCCAGTGCAGGGGGGCTAGGAATTGAAAGGAGCGGAAAGGGAGGAAGCACATAGGGAAGGGGGGACGGTGAGAAGGAAGTGGTTGGTGGAATGGAGGGAGCGGGAGGGATTATAGAAAGAGAGGTGAGAGGAGAGATAAGGGGGAGCCAAGTCATGGAGAGACTTAAAGAGTAGACAGAGGAAATGAAATTTAATTTGGGTGTGGAAGGGAAACCAGCCAAGGGAGGACAGCGAAGAAGAAATGGAGTCATGTGAGGTAAGGAGACAGACGTTACGGACGGCTGAGGGGTAGATAGATTTGAGAGGAGCAAGATGAGAAGCAGGTAGTCCAAAGAATAGGGAGGAGCAATAGAAGAGGCAAGAGAAGATAAGGGAGGAGATTAAAAGTTTTGTTGCATGGAAGGTAAGGGAGGAGCGGACTTTGCGAATATTGAAGAGGTGGTAGCGACAGACGCGAGAGGTAAGAGAAATACGGTGGGAAAAGGAGAGGGAAGAGTCAAAGTGAATGCCTAGATTGCGAGCGTGGGCAGAGATAGGAAGATTAGAGGGGGGAAAGTGAATGAAAGGTGAGGGAGATAGAGGGGGAAGAGTATTGGAGGGAAAGAATAATACTTCAGTCTTATCAGTATAGAGAGAAAGAAAGCGGGATGACATCCAGTTTTTAATGGCAGTAAGACAGGAAGAGAGTTTAAGGTGGAGGTCAGAGGAGAAGGAAGAGAAAGAAAGGAAGAGTTGGGTGTCATCAGCATAGAAATGGTGAGAAATACCGAATGAGGAGATAACAGGGGCAAGGTGAGAGGTGTAGAGAGAGAATAGGAAAGGGCCAAGAACTGAACCTTGGGGTACACCATATTCCAAGGGGAGGGTAGGTGAGGAACGGCCGCCCCAGGAGACAGCAAATGAGTGGGGGGAGAGGTAAGAGGAGAGCCAGTTGAGAACAGAGCCATTGAAAGCAAAGGAAGAAAGAGTGTTGAGAAGTAGGGGTGATCGACAGTGTCGAAAGCAGCAGAAAGGTCAAGGAGAATAAGGATAGAGGATTGCTTAGAGTATCAATCGGAGAGAAGGGAGTTAAGGATATAAGTTAGGGCAGTTTCAGGAGAGTGTTTAGGCCGGAAACCAGATTGAGAGGGGGGTGGGAGTGAAACATTAGTGACAAAGGCTGAGAGCTGGGAATAGGCGAGGTGTTCAAGTAGTTTAGAGAGGAAAGGGAGAAGAGAGATTGGACGGAAGTTAGAGGTAAGAAGGGGATCAGCAGAGGGTTTCTTCAGAATAGGAATGATGGTGGCATGCTTAAATGCAATGGGGAAGGTGGCTGAGGAAAGGCAGGTATTGAAGAAGGAGGTTAGGTGAGGGATAAGAAGAGGGTAGATCTTGGGGATAAGAAGGGAGGGGAGAGTATCAGTAGGGGCAGATGTAGGATGGGCTTTGGACAGGAGGAGGGACACGTCAGAAGGGGAGACAGGCGGGAAGTCAGACATGCAGGTTGAAGGGGAATAGGGAGGGGGAGAAGGGAGGAGTAGGAAGAGCAGTTAATTTTCTGTGAATCAGGGCCAATATGTGTTCCCATGCAGAAAGTAAGTCCAGAGTTATTGCCAGTCTTTCTTTCTGCCTTAGTTCTTCCTATTCTTGCATCTTTACTGTTATATACGTCTTCAGGACAGAAAAAGGGAAAAGTAAGCTAGTTTGAAAGAAAAGGGAAGTCTCGCGCATGCTTTCGCCCATAGGCTCACTCTACGGCTGTTCCTGTGACCAGCGGTGAGATGGTCGGAGGCTGTGTGTCTAATTTGAGCTGACCTGTTTCTCTACACATATTTTGCACTCTGCGTGCACCATATGTGCAGCGATACATACATGTTAGGAAATACAGGGCAAAGTTTTCATCCCTCCAATTTATAACCATCCCCCAAAAATATCTATATTATTTTATGTGAACCGGCTCTTGGTTGCATTAACCATGTGACCTAACAAACAGAAGAAGCAAACATGTACTTGCAGACTGGAGGTCACGTGAGGACTTCATGGCCATCCTCCATTTTAAACGCATAACACTTCCAAAACCACTGGTGATGGTCATCCGCCCAAGGTTCAGATTCCAACTAAAGCTGGAAAAGTGAAAAAAGGTTTCAATATATTCGTGTTGTCCCCTCACTGAATAAGATCCCCTAAATCCCTGCCATTTGCGAATTAGATTAATTGAAAGCACTCGCAAAAGCCACATCTGTAGGCTGACGTCTGTCCCTGCCCTTCACTTCGGTCCCGGGAAGCTGCTCCCTGTCCCATTGATCCCTGAATAGTCGTGCCTGTCAGGGCGCCGCATCAGCCATTATCATTCTAATTTTACTGACTTTCCTGGTCCCTAATCTAATTTGCAATGATGCTCAAACATTTTGCGGGGCTGCAGCACTTTCTTCGGAATTTCAACAGGAGCATTAAACCCCCAATTTACATTAATGATGTGCACATTTAATTAGGGGAGAAGGGCTGTTTGTGTGAAAAGCTCGGTCTTGGTTGAGCCGAAAGGAAAAGCTCCCGCTGTTATAAGTAACCATGCCACTGTTACCCGCTTCTCGGAAAGAACCATGGCACTCGACGACTTCTGCTTCCGAATGTCTGCTCTGACACGGAAGTGACGCAATTCAGAGGAAAAGGTCACTGAAAAGGAAGAAAAGAAATATCCCTTTGAGGAATGGGGTTCGTGCAGCTGTTGAGTCGAACATAAAACAATGCTTGTGCCCCCAGCATGACCTCGACGAGATTTTCTAGACTTGTAGTTCTTTTCGCACACCCCTAAATCGGTGGGAATACACGTGTCTACTCCCTAAAAGTAATGCAATGCACATTGTTGATAAAACAATCCCTTACATTGGTGCTTATTTTTGCCTTTTATACTATTGAATATACCGATTTTCTTAACTAGCTGCATCTGAAAATCGCACTTTTTTTAAAGGTACCGAGGCACGGATGTTGCAAAATAGTAGAACTGCCAGAAGCAAAGAAACGAATAGGTTACTTTGTACAAAGACAAGTGCACCCCTATATCCTCATGCAGGCTCGGACGGGCCTATAGGGAAATGCCAGAACCAAAAACGCAAAATTGTGGTGTGGGGCAGTTTTTGGTCAATGTGGGCCAGATGATGAGTTCCTTCATTATGTAGCCAGTAGTTGACCAATATTGCTGAATACATATTTTTTGAAATGGACAATTTGCATAACATTTTTCTTAAAACTCCCCTTTGGGTACTATTCCAACAGTTTGTCACAAAAGAAATGAATTACCATTTGCAACTGTGGGCCTCTTTTTCATTGGTGCCTGAGACAATTTTATGCCCCAATCCGACCCTGTCCTCATTGTACCCCCACGTCTGTAAATCCAGTGAGAACTAAGACTCCTCCTCTTCTTTGCTAAGTGTGGTGACTGCCCCTTTAAGGGCACACACACGCGGCAGAGTGACGTAAGTCTGCCGCATGTGCTTTAAATAAACGGGGTGTTCCACGGCTGCGTCAGAGCGATCGTGGATCCCGGACTGAAAGCATGTCTCAGTGTGTGTTTCATGACAGGGGAGGTTCACGGGGGCGTGAAGGGATACTTGGCCACATGCAACAGTGGTGACGAGTTGGGGGGAGTAAGCCGACGCGGAGCCGGGTGCAGGCGGTGAGAAAAGCAGAAGTATTTTTCTCCGGTTTTCATGCCGCGGAGCCGGCAGTGTCCATGTGGATGGCTGCCATCTTGTGCACACGGTGGTGTGGGTTGTGGCTTCTAGTAGGAGTGTTTGTGCGCCCCCACGTGCAATTTTATGAACCCCCTACACAGGCAACAGCATTGTGCTGCGCATCCTGCATTTTGGAGTGTTTTTACACACTTTAAAGTGTCGAGTGAGAGGTCAGGAGCTCAGGGGACCTACAACCCATTGTTCTTGTCCCCTGGGCCCACCACACTCAATTCTTGGACATCCTATCATTGGACCAGGAGTGCCATTACATATTTCCTGGCTCTTTGGACATTGGTGGAAGGGGCTGATGTTGGTTGGCCCTTTGGTGATATATAGTGGCAAGTAGCTATATGCCCAATTTTTGGACAGGGCGCCAAGCAGGGCCTTTGGTGGCTGTGTGGTGGTGGAGAGGAATCATCAGATGTGACTGCAAGGGGTGTGTCTGGCCAACATTATCACACTCAACATCTTGGCGCAATTTTGCCTGGAGGAGGCCATCAATGAGTTGCAGCCCCCGTTCTCGGGTGGGGTGCCAGTGCATTCACTGTCATGAATGACCAGGGTGCCGGGGCAGGAGCCCCAGCACCAGTGCCAGAACCAGCTGGCCCAGTGGCGGTACATGCACCAAGACAGCAAGGGGTGCTCACATATCGCAGGGGCCCCATCAAGCCTTCGGCCAAAATTGAGACTCTGGATTTATAGGCTTGACATCTACTTCTGGGTCACTGGGGAGACTGATGAAGACAACAAAGTGGCTACATTTCTTTACTCAGCGGGACAGGTGGTGCATGAAGTCTTTCAGTCCCTGACACCTGTGGACGCAACGTACATGGCGGCCAAAAACACCCTGCGTGAGCACTTCATGCCGGTTGCCAATGCCAATTATGAGCGCTTTGTGATGTGCAGCGCCAAACAGAAGGAGGATGAGTCTCTGAACAGTTTCTATGGACGGCTGCGCCGGATGTCCCTGTCATGCGCCTGGGAGAATCATGATATAATGATTAGAAACCAACTCATATAGGGTTGTTCTTCCGGCAAACTGCACAGACAGGTGCTGCGTTAACCTGAACTCATGCTGCGTTGCATATTGGTGCTCAGACACTGCCAAGAGGTGTCTAAGGTGCGTGCTTCAAGGATGGATTTGGCTGTGCATCCAGGGAAGATGGAGGGGGGTATGTACTGTGGGCCGTGGTCAAGGTGGAAGAGGACCCCGACATCCAAGTGGGGGCCAGCAGGACAGAGGTGCTAGGGCCCTCAAATCATGCACAAAGTGTGGGTATGATCTCCCATACCCTGCAGAATGCTCAGCACAGGGGAAGGCATGTGGACATTGTGGGGCCTTTGACCATTATGCTGGCATGTGCAGGGCTCCGTTGCCAGTGGTAGTACCAAGGGGGCCTGTGCGGGCAGGATTTTTTAGATCACAGCACCTGCCAAATGTCTCCCAGATAGACCACGGGGAGGAGGGTGCACCTCATGAGGGGGAAGAGGAAGATGAGGAGAAGAACATTCGTTCATCTTGAGCATCAGTATGCTGCATGCCACCATCAGAAGACAGCCATGGTGTCTTGTGAAAGTCAACAAATCAACGGTGCCGGTGCTTGTGGACACAGGGGCGTCAGTTAATGTGATGGCCTGGGTGCACAACAACGTCATGGTGGCGCAGCACAAATTACAAAAGCCGAGGGCATGCATATTTACCTTTTGCGACGATCAGCCGATCCTGTTGGCTGGGGTGTTTGTGGCCAATGTCGAGCATGGAGGGTCATCCATCAAGGCCTGATTTTATGTAACAAGCATCAGCAGCAATGCACTCCTGAGTTGTGTGGAAGCAGAAACACTCAGCATTGTGAGCTTTGCCTACTCGTGTATGTAGAAGACGTGCAGGGGCTGCTAGCGAAATACAGCCAGCTCTTCAAGTGAATTGGACACATGGCTGGTGACCCAGTGAGGCTGCACATTGATGAATCGATAAAATGGATTGCGCTAAAAAACTGATGAGTCCCATTTCATCTGTGGGAGCTCGTTGACAAAGAGCTGGACAATTTGGTGGCACTAGATATAATCGAGAAAGGGGATGCCCCACCCCGTAGGTGTCTCCAATTGTTATTGCAAGGAAGCCCAAGCAACCTGACTGTGTGAATTTGTGTGGACATGAGGCTCCAAAACAAGGCCATTAAGCGCGAAAGACACATAATCCCTATGATTGATGATATCTTTGCAGAACTGCAAGGGGCGCATTTCTTCTCGAAAATTGACCTTCGTGCGGGGTACCATCAAGTGGTGTTGCATCAGAGTCACAGTACATAACCACCTTTACCACCCACAAGACCTCTATCACTACAAACGCCTGAGTTTCGGAGTGTCATCCGTGGCAGAGGTATTCCAGAATAAAATTTGTGGGGCCATGGTGGTCTTGGATGGAGTCCTCAACATCAGTGACGACATCCTGGTGTTTGCGAAGATGGAGGCGGAGCACTTGGAGAGGCTAGTGAAGACCCTGGAGTGGGTGAAGGCACTCAGGCTAACTCTGCACAAGGACAAGTGTGAGTTCCTCAAGAAAACCATCAAATTCTTCAGATTCATGTTTAAGGAGGGGGGCGTATCACCTGATTCCCATAAGGTCAAACACATTGTGGAGGCAAGGCCCCCGGAGAATTTGCCTGAGGTCCCAAGTTTCTTGGGGATGGTCACTTACTGTGGCCGGTTCATCTGGAACCTGGCATCCAGGTCGGAGCCCCTGAGGACCCTAACAATGAAAGAGGAAACATGGCAGCGTTGTCCGCTCGAGCAGGCCGCATTCAAGGACGTGAAGGGAGCACTGACGGCAGAGGATACCATGGCATTCTTTGATCCATGTTTGTCCTCAGAGATTCCGGTGGATGCCAGCCCATTTGGTCTGGGTGCAGTCAAGACCCAGACGGATGCAAATGGGGAGGTCCGGCTAATTGCATATGCAAGCAATTCTCTCTCGGAAACAGAGCAGCGATACTCCCAAATCGAGAGAGAGGCCCTGGCAATCCTGTAGGGATGTCGACATTTTCGCTTGCATGTGCTGGAACGGCCAGTGATGGTGGTAACTGACCACAAGCCCCTGCTACCGATCATGGCGGGTTCGTCTGCCAACCCTCCAGCCCGCACCGAGAGGTGGATGCTGGTGCTCCTCGAATATGGTGTCACGCTGGTGTACTAACTGGGCAGCAACAACGCTGCAGACTTGCCTGTCCAGGCACCCCAGGTGCAAGCCAGAAGGATGTGGAAACATCAGTGCAGACGAAGCAGATGAACATGTGAGGCTGGTGGTAGAGGTGGCAACCCCAAACTCGGTGCCCATCCAGGAGCTGGAACAGGCGGCAGCTGAGGAGGAGTGTTTCACCATCCTAAAGGCGGCCATTCAGCCAGGTTCGTGGAGGTCAGTAGTAGACACGTTGGCCCAGAGGTCCCAGGAGTCAATATCAGTGTTGGAACAACTATGGAGCGTCAAGGATGAACTGGCTTTTGTGGAGTCGGGACTCATACTCTGGGGTGACCGCATAGTAATACTGAGGTGCAAGGTCCCCCAAGTCATCGAGTTGGCACACCAGGGCCATCAAGGCATTGCCAAAACCAAGGCCTGTCCACGACAGAAGGTAGGGTTCCTGGACCTTGAGAGATGGGTGGAGGAGTTTGTATCAGCCTGTGTGTGGTGCCAGGCGGTGGTCCCAGCACAGGAGCCCCTGATCGAGACCATGCCCTGGGGGACAAGGCCCTGGGAGAACATCCATGCAGACTTCGGTTCCACAGGTCGCGACACTCACTTCCTGGTAGTCATCGACGAATGGTTGCGGTATCCTGAGGTCGAGTTCATCTATTGACAAGGTGGCTATGGCCCTAGAGAAGATCTTTGCCACACATGGCCTGCCTCTGATCCTGTGTTCCAACAATGGACTACCATTCCAGGGGGACAGTTTCGCCCAGCTGATGGGGGAGTACGGGGCACAAGATCGAAAAATCACACCTGTGTGCCCCCATGCAAATGGCAAAGCGGAAAGGTTTATGAGGACGTTAAACAAAGTCTTTCCCATTGCCCACGGCCAAGGGCACTGCCTACAGCGGGCCTTTTAACAATTACTGTGGGAATACAGGACAACACCACATGCGTCCACTGGAGTGCCACCAGCAGAAGCAATGTTTTGGTGATGTCCGAGGGGTCTGATCCCTGAAGTACGGGAGCACAAACCAGCTGTCATTGACAAAGCTCAGGTGGAACTTGAGAGGAGACTCAGGACGGAGGGAGAGAATAAGGGGAGAGGACTCTGTCCCCAGCAGTTAGCTCCAGGAGATGAGGTGCTTGTGAAGAACCGGCACCCTCAAGGCAAGCTGTCCTTAACTTATGAGCCTTGGCGGTGCACGGTTCAATGGTGACTGATTCGGATGGAACTGGCACTGTCACCCGCAATGCCATCATCTTCAAGAAGGTTGGAGAGACCAGGCTGGAGGCCATTTTAAGAAGAGACTGTGGTGATGTACTGGATGAGGGCAGTAGTCTAGCACATCATCTGAGTTCCCCAGGTCGGTGGGACACAGGTGTGGAGGGCCCGATCCAGGAGGCGGGCAGGTGGTATCCCCAAAGGGTCGGGAGGGGGAAGCCTGCCCATCTCAATGACGATGTCTTGGACCCCTGAGCGGTTGTGCCCATCCATGGACTGAAAAGTGACTTATGGGACTGGGAGGAATGTGATTAAAGGGGTGTTCATTTTGGGTGCAGTGTAATGTTTTGAAGTGTTTGTAGTTTACCTCTTTTGTTGTTTAATATGAAAAAGGAGAAGTGTGGTTACTGCCCTTTTAAGGGCACACACACGCGACAGAGTTACATAACTCTGCCATGTGTGCTTTAAATAAACGGGGCATTTCATGGCTGCGCCAGAGTGTGTGCTTCATGACAGGGGGGTTCACGTGGGCCAGAAGGGATACTTGTCAACATGCAACACTCAATAGAAATTCTCTCAATTAAACAAAACGTCAATACAAACAGTGTCAGAGTCAGCTTCCTTTGCCAATGGTGTATTCCGTAAAACTTTAGAAAGAGTTATCTTGGAAGGAAAAAGAATAAAGGCACAGATCATGGAATGGATACCGAGGGTGGGACATTCTACACCTCCTTGTCTCTTTAATTAAGTTGTGATTTTTCTGCATAGCAGGCTAAGAAAATTGACATTTTGGGTCAAGACATGGAGGCTGTGAGTTACATGCCATGAAAGTGGAATCGATGGGCCAATCAGCCGATCTCAGAATTTCTTGAAAATAATCCCCGGTCAAAGACTATTTTGCGGCCATGGTTTTCCTGGCAGTATGTTCACCAAACAGGGAAACATGAATACCAGAAAGGGTCAAAACCCAACAAACCCACGTGGTGACAGTAGGGGAGGACATAGGACCTTGAGGTTTCTTAAAATAAATAAGTTGCTGTGCGTGATTGGGGCTTCTGAGATCGGTTGTGGATCTTACATATTGTTTAAGATATTGAACACACATAATTCCTCTTGTTCCAGAAACACAGCATAATTCACTGTCCTAGAGGCACATTGTGTACACTTAAACAATATAACCTGAGAAGGGGGGACATTACATGTGAGGTAATGCCCTGGGACAGCAGTTAGAAGCCAGAGTGAAGCAAACATTTTAACGTGAGCCCCGGGCATTATCTCACTGGTAATGCCCTCCCTTCAAGGGTTATATTGCTATAAGTAGCCAGGCACATTGTACTGGGTTACTAATAGTGTATTTTTCTCAAGTTGAGAAACAGCGTTGTCATGTAGGCCGACAGCGGGTCAGCCTTGTTATGTTAGAGGTGGGGATCTTGGTTGAGATGCCTAATTGGGAAATGATGCAGGTGGCCAACACCTCAATGAGAAAATAAAGTTTGAGTTGAATAGACCTCTCACAGTGTCGGTGCATTTATGTGTGTGAAAGATGGAGGCCTCCTCAGGTCCCTGGTGTCCCGACAAAGGGGAATATCACAATGGCGAGGAGGATGGAACTCTGAATACTTGTATCAAGTAGATAGTGAGGCATCAGAAGAAGAGTCAGAGGTGATAGAGCACATCACGCCAAGAAGAATCCTTGGACAGCAGAGAGAAGGGAAGCCCGTCAGAACAAAAATAAAAGCTGTAAAACTGATTGAAGAGATGGGTTAGTAAAAACTAAATAGTTAAGAAAGGTGGAGATGTCATGTCAGCCGGCTGCCTGTTAGCCTTGTTATGTTAGAAGTGGGGATCTCGGGCCGGAAGACTAATGGGGAGGTGAAAAGCCTCAATTACAAAATAAAGTTGAATAGACCTCTACCCGAGTCGTGCATGGTTAGAGGCACCCTTCACCTCTGGGGAGGCTCAGAGCGGGGGCTTTACCATGTAGTAAAGTCCCCTTTTCTGACCCTCCTCATTGGCTGGGAAGCCAAAGTCACGCCCCGGCTGGATACTAATGAATGATATTGAAACAAAATCACAAAGGGAGAGAACAACCTATTGTTCACATCTAGTGGCTTAACATCCCAAAGCTTTATAAAAGAATTTACGCTTAGCATCAAGGTGAATTTTGTGGACAGTTGTTTTAGTGACAGCATTTTAGTAGATGGTCATGACAGAAACACATACCCTGTTAACATTCTACAGGGCCAAGTACTTAAGCCCTGGTGACTCAAGCACTTTAAAGCTGCAAGAAGGCAACAGACTAAGGAATGAGAACCGATGGCCATCCACAAATACATGCCCTGCTGAAAAAGCTGGTCTGTACAGATTCAGAGTTTGAAATGCTTTACCCTGATCAAACAGATGAGGCAAGAAATGTACTACCTGTTACTGGATCTGCTGTAACAGTGCCCAATGATCTCCCCACACACCAGTAAATCCAAGTCCCCAAGGTGTGCGATAACCCTTGGAAGGTCTGGGGGCACAGGAGTCCCTGACAATAGATAAACTGAAGCCAAAAGGTCTACAACATGCTAGGAAACCCTGAAATCCTCCACACCATTAACCATAGCAATCCATGTAGGGCAAGTTTGTGAGGCTCATTGCTTGTGTTCACCAGGATGTGAGGAAACATTAGGAGAAGATGATGTAATCTCCAAAAGAGCTGGGTACCAAGACTGCGATGGCCAAAGCAGAGTTACCAGGATCACTGATGATTGTTCAACAGTCACATGCTGCATCAGTCTCGGAATCATGAGGAACAACGCAAAAGCATAATCCTTGATGCTTGCCCAATTTTGTTGAAAGGCATCCCAGGCCATTGCTTCCAGATTTGCCCTTCAACTGAAGAAATGTGGACATTGAGCATTGAGTCGAGACACAAACGGTCTACCTCTAGAGCACCCCACATAGCATTTATCATAGTAAAATCTGCCAAGTGGAGCTTCCAGTCGCTGGATTTGCAGATGTATTTGGAGTTCTAATTGGCCATATCATTTTGTAGGCCAGGTTGGTTCTCTACCAAAAATCCCTTGAAATCCTAATTGGGAAAAGAGACCCCCCCATCTTGTTAACGTATCGTACTGCCATAATATTGTCCATTCTTAACAGGATACAACAATACACCCTTTCCTTTGTCAAAGTCTTCAGTGTGCTGAAAGCCACCATCAATTCTTAGGAATTGATAGTAAGTTATTTTTCCAGAGAAGTCAATCCCCTTTTTCATGACATTCTTAAACTAAGCACCCCAGCCTTACTGAGTGACAGATATGGGGATGCTTGAAAGATTGCTCTGTCGTGCCATGCCTGCATGTGCTTCAACCACCACTGCAGTTCCAGCCTTGCCTACAGGCAGACCTCCCCGCACTAGCTTAGGCCCTTCCTGAGGTGAAGAGCTTTCAACTACAGCAAGGTCTGGTAATTAAGAGGCCCTGGAAAGATTGTGTAATGTGGAGTGTTTACTTGGAAGGCCAGATAGAAGTGGATCTCCAAGGTCATAAACCTCAAGGGACTTAGTAATCTGGTTGAAAACCAACCACTCAAGCACTTTTGAATATTGGGGAAGGAGAGAAACTTGGCAATAGTTTGCTGAGATGTTTGAGTCAGCAAAGAGTTTCTTCATTAACAGTTATGACATATGCGGATTTGAAGGAAGCAGAGAAGAGTACAAAGGAGAGGGAGAGGCTAAAGAGCTAGGAGAGATAAGGGAAAGTGATTGAAACTGATTCTTTAAACATTTGGGTAGCACAAATGTCGAGAGGAATGGAAGATGGGTTGGTGCTGTGAAGCATTGTTGCTAATTCAATAGGATAAGTGAGGAAGATGTAGTTGAGCATGGAAGAGGTAGAGGGAGGGGAGGTGGACAGAAGGAGGGTTTGGGGAAAGAGAGGAGAGTCTGTGAGAGTGTCATGAACTTTAGAGATTTTAGAGGAAACGCTGTGAGCAAAGTCCTTAGAAGTAAGGTAGGAGGCAGTCAATGTTGTCCTAGGAGGTGTGAGCAAGGCCTGGAGGGTAAGGGAAAGTTTGTGGGTTATTATGTAAGCAGGGGATTCGTTTTTTTGTGAAGTATGATTGTCAGAGTCCAAAGCAGCGGTAAGGGCTGCAAGAGTTTTGTAGGCTAGGAGCATGCTAGTGGTCTATTATTAGCACCAGCATCGTGGGTCACACCACATGTTTGTATTGAGGGTCTGACTTTCTGAAGTAATCTAAGTCTGAGGACGGGATGGAAAGGTGTGACTGCAAATGCAGGATAGGGTTGGTCAAGTGCAGTAATAAGTGCACAGTGAACATTTTAAAAAGCAGGGTCAATGGAGGAGGCAGGACTAGGGGAAAGAGACAGGAGAGAGGTCCTCAGATCATAAAGGTAAGAGGCAAGAGAGCCCTATCTGAATTTCTTCTTAGTCATTGAAGGGGGAAGAGGAGAAATAGAAGATGAGGAAATGAGAAGTTAAAATAACAATGGAGTGATCAGAGGGAGAGGGATCAATGGAGAGGTCTGAGGAGGAGAATGAATTAGAGAAAAAACATGGTCAAGAGATTTCCCAGCAGAGTGGATAGGCTGTTTGTGAGGGTGTAGAGGGATTGGTCAGGCATGGGGGAATTAAGTTCAAGGCAGGTGGCTGAAAAGTGCATGGGAAGGTTGCAGTCCACCAGCATGACAATGGAGATGATGGTAGGCAGTGACTCAAGGATAATTGTATTGTTGTATTGCTGACCTACCTCCAGCCGTTCACCCCGTAGGCCACACAGTCCCACTGTGTCTCTCCCTCTAATATGTTTCTATTCTGCAACTGCCAATCCAACTTCTTATAACTTCCATTGTATATATGGCTACTGTGTTTTCCCTCTGTAACCATGGAACCAGTAAGCTAAAAACACCTTTTATCATTTCCTGTATAACACTGCAACTACTTTTAGTTTTTTGTGCTATCTGAACATTATATGTATCCAACTGTAACTAAGTAAGCACAAAATTGTCACAGCGCCACGATCCCCAAGGGCCGCCTTTTGTGCTTTATAAAAGTAAAATATAAATAAATAAATAAAGGTTCAGATCAGGCAAAAAGGAGTTGATATGACAAGAGGGTTGATAGAGAGCCAGAGAGTGAAAGGAGCAGAAGGGAGGAGCATAGTGGCATATTCAAAAGAGAAAATAAGTGATGCCAAATGGCTATAGAGGGGTGTTGTAACCTGCTTCTTCCCTTGTGTCTGTGCTGTGAGCATGTCAGCTGTGGAATGCCTGTGGATGTCTGTAGAATGTTGGATGCAGAATGCCCAGTGATTGTTTTCCTATGAGTGTTCTGTGAATGTCAGTTGGAGGTGAGCCGCCTGAATGAGAGCGTGCCGGTGGATGTCTCTGTATGTCTCCAACTTAATATACTTACCTTTGTACCTGCAATCCTGAGCCTGTAACAAGAACTTAAGTAAAGGAGTTACTTACTCATTCGAGGCGGCAGACTAATCATTACAAGGAAAGTATGTTCCTTTAACATGGCCATGCTGAGGCCTTTATTGATAAGGAACCCCACATCGCACTTCCCAATAGGATGGAGGAGTGGGAGAAGGAAACAAAGTCAGTGTAGAAAGCTGCTAGTTTAGCAGAATTATGAGTGTAGATCCAGGTTTCTGTGATAGCAAGAAGTGAAAGTTGAGGGTATTAAGAGTCAATGTGGTCAGTGATGTAAAAACCTGTTACAGAGTAATTTTGCATTCCAAAGGCCTAGTGAAAGAGTGATAAAAGTGGGAGAGAAGAGCACGTTTTGCGTGGTAGGAGAAGGGGATAGATGAAGGTGGGGCTTGTATGGGAATGAGAACATCTTATTTGAGATGTGAGCGTGCAAAGAAAAAGGAGGGTGATTGGGAGCTCAGAGAGTGATGCTGAAATTAGGCCTTTTATGAGGCAGAAAGCTAAGAGATAGGTGAAAGAGAAGAGTGAGTAGAAGGAGGAATGGAGAAAAGTCAAGGCACATGTTAAGGATAGAGTTAATAGGCAAGTGACTACAATGGATAAAGGGGCAGCCCAAGACAGAGAGAGGATAGGTTGTTGAATGGAAAGGAAAGAGTTGGATGATTGGCTGAGAAGAAGAAGGTGTGAGTTTCAAGTTGGGCTAGAATGGGGATATGGGCCAAAATACAGTTAACTGCCCAACACTGGAATGTTCCTTGGTCCAGTGAGGTAACAGAAGCTCTGTGTAAATGGATAGGCAATGGGATCCCTATGTGTGGTAGCAGGGCGTCAGGTAAAGGGTAAGCTCTACAAAGTCCTGGCTTGAGCAGGGGTTCTGGTCCTAGGCCCTTTCCAGCCCTCACAGACTCACAGGGAGTTGCTCTTTGCTGCCTTTGGCCCTTGGCTGCAGACCTCTGGGCTAGACCCCCAGTGGAGAACAAATAAGAAAGGCACTGTGTAACACAACACTGAGGTAGCCAATTATTGTTCTTCAGATAGCTTCCAGAGATGCAGGCAGGGTGCTGGGTATTGTAGGATCAGGAGGATTTGTTTTGCAGGCAGGACCCCCAGATTATGCACAAGGTTCTCTGGCAAAGCAGAATGCTGCCAAGAAAAAAACAAAATGCAAACAAACCTCCAGGCAGTCACATGACCCATGTGAACCAATTACAGTGATCCAGGTGGCTTTCGGACTTGTAGGCAGGGTCATGGATGTTGTAGTCCCAGAAGGCAGGATCCACCGATGATGCACAAAGTCCTCTGGCAAAGCAGGATGTGGCCAAGAAAAAAAAGGAAAAAGGGAAAAAGGAAACTAACCTCAAGGCAGTCACATGGCCCTCTGGGGGCCAATCACAGGGCTCCAGGTGACTTTCCGACTTGTAGGCCCAGGGAGCATCATTTTGCAGGACCTTCACGTGGTTCACAGGGTCCTCAGGCAAAGCAGGATGTGCCAAGAAAACAAATGGAAATGACCATCCAGAGAGTTGTATGACCCTCTGTGAGCAAGCCACAGTGCTTCAGGTGGCTACAGACATTTTGATACCTTATAGATAGGAAACAGTGTGAAGCACCCTATATCATTCTCTTGGACTTCAAGTGGGGGGGGTGGACATGTTGTAGCCTCTTTCCATTTGCTCCATTGATTTCTCAAGTGCTGAGAGAATAACCAACAAAGTGGCAAGAGGTGGAGGGGTGCAGTAGTTGGGATGCCATGTGGCCTGTGCTACTTCCTTAAAACTCCTTCCTGCATGCATGTATATGAGTGTGCACAGAGTTATAAACATGGAGAAAAAACTGGAATACACTGATGTTCTCTCTATAGCTATGAGTGAAGCTGCCAACTGGACAGTGTCCAGTTGTGCCTGTTGAAGCAGTGCAGGGAACATTAGACGACTATAAGATCAGCAGGTAATAGAGCAGTACTCATAAGGTGGAAGTGAAGAAAACAGCAGCAACAATTGCCATTGCCAACATGAAAGGTTCTACTTTTTATGATAAGGTGAGAGTATGAACGTCATAAATCGCACTATGTGGGTGGAACAGAGCTGTGACAGAGGAGGTCTAGGGTTCCTTTGAAGGTGGAGGAAATGCTTCTCCTGATTGAAGGGCCCGTCACAGTGTTCTCCCATGATGCCCAACTGCCCCCCCACAGGCACATCACCATAGACTATCATCCAGAAGCAATTCTGCCTTGCTCAGATCAAGCACCATAACTTACATGCAAGCATGTTGACCCTCCTGAGTGGAAGAAATTCCATAGAACAGGGTATTTAACCCGTGTTTGTTCTTAGTAGAGGGGCGCCGACACTCCTTTTCAATTTTGTAAAAACTTGAGGTTTTATCCTAAGTAACGAAAGGTAATCGAGACATGGACCCCTTGCTCACTGTGCCTTAGAGGGGCTCAGCTTCACCTCACTGAAGAGGCCCAACAAGGACGGAACACGTGCCTGCAGTTTATGATGGTACTCTTGTTCCGAGGAGAATTGACTAGCATTTTCGGTGCTGGACTGCCCTTGTGGGTGGGACAAAGACTGATATGCAAATGGTTATTTCTTCTCTGTGAAGCGTGCAGTCAGCTAAAACGTGGTTGTACACCCTCCTGCGTGGACGAAATTCCATAGAACAGGGTATTTGATCCATGTTGTTCTCAGTAGAGGGGCTCCCACACTCCTTTTCAATTATTGCAAACAAGTCTTGAAAAATTCCCACCCTCCAAAAGCCTAATTATCCTGGATTGCCCTGGCTTACATTGGGGTCTCTCCCCTGGATTCTACAATTTGGGTCCTAATCCATGAGCCAAGTGACCATGGATTACCACAATACCCCAGTAAATTCAAATGATCCTTTGATAAGGCCCTAGGATATTTAAGGGCTGTCAAGGGTCTTAAATGACCAACACTCATTAAATAACTCATAATGTGTTTTCTCAGTAATCTCACTCATTTAGAATCCCTTTTGAACCTCCTAAATTAGTCCTAGTGAGTTTTTCCAGCATGTGATTCAGTCGTCATTGTTGTTATTGTTTTTCAAGCTTGCCTACTGCTATCATATCTACTGATGCTCCTTTGTTTAATCATTTGAGTCCGGCTTAAAATAACTCTCTGCTCATTCAAAGAGTATTTACTGACAACCATTGTCTCAACAGAGCTCCCTTTGCTGATACCCAGAATCCTAGCTTCTCACACAAAGTTATAAACAATCTAACATAGTGTTTTCATATTTTGCCATCAATGGCTGAGACAATTGAAAAACATAGGAACCAAGCTGTCCACACTGTGCACTGTGCTTAGAAATCCAGGACATTTAGAATTACAAGTTATGAAAGAAGCCAAATAAAGTCCAAACAAAGATTGTGTTGCATCCATTATATTTTGAGGGCATACCAGTGTGTAGAGACATTTATGCATCAGAGTAAGTGAGGATAAATTGCCAAGTGGAACACCGTGGAGTAAACCCAATTGGGCGCTGGGCATAATGAGCCTGGATTATTGGATCCATAGCCGTAAATGAACCATCTGAGGGTATCTAGCATTGCATTTCCAGAAGCCTTGCAAACTGAGGACAAGTAGAATTTAAGTGCAATTGTTTTGAGGGACCTTTTTCAACTAGGACATTAAGCATCAGAATGTGGTGTTATTGGCAGTGACACCAAAACATAAAAAGGAAGTCCCATGAGGAAGACCTATTTAAGGCTCAAATCACATGCTGGCTATCCATTAAAATTATGATATTATTATTTATTATTTTATTGATTTGGGAGAATAACAAGAACCTCTTTCAATAATCTAATCATTACAAAGAAATCATAGTAATGTTGGTTAAAACAATGTCAATATGCAGAATTAGTAAAAGTAAATTAATTGCATAATTCCCAGCCTTCAAGAGCATCATTCATCAGTTAGAGTCAATATATAATCTGGGTAGCATAGCAAGAGTTACGACTTCATTAAAATTAAAGTAATCTGACAATTGCAATTCTTATGACATTACAAGTGGTGCCAAACAATTTGTTCCACATCATATCATGTGTCATTATTCTCAGTTCCTAGAAATGCATCCTAAAATATTAGATTTATTTGCTAGCTAGATCAGGACATTCAGTTATCAAATGCTTTACAGTGTCAGGTTGACCAATGTTTTTACAGAATCGGATATCTTTTTCCATCTTGCCATATAAACTTTTGTCTGGCATAGATTTAGACGAAATCGTAAGTATACAGTTCTGTACTTCGGAGAGGGAAATTTGACTAAGTAAGTCTCTGGGACTCCAAGCTTTTTAAACCATGAAGATTGATGTTAAAAGTGGTATGGCTGAGGCACGACGCACAAGTGGTTATCCAGTGTCTTTGCCAAAGTTTTTGCTTTGCTCGAGTCGGGTTACACCAATAATTCAGGAAGGATATCCGCAGTTGCCATGATGTCCATGATCGATTGTATCCATTTAGCTAGAAATTGGTGTTCTGATGTGGCCAAAAAGGATGACAGAATATGCAATAGCCTCCTGTGAAATGCTGCTCACCCACAAGACTAGACAGGGTACCTGTTTCCCCAATACATGCAGAAAATCCGGCAACATCACACACTGAAATAACTGAAGAATCTTCACAATTGAGTGACGATTGTGCTCATGATCTGGACTTCACTTTTCACAGTGTAGAGGACTTGTCTACCACCATTGGATCCTAAACCACTATATTGCAGGACGATTGGCTGTTAAGGGAGCCAAAATACATTGTATTCGACTGCTGCCTGGTAGAGATTATGAAAATGATTAAATGTGATCATAAATTGCACAGGTGGATTTGTGGGGAGCCATTGGTGAAGTTTACTCATGTAGTGAAAGTTACCTACCTGAAGATCAAGGGCAGCTGTAGCCACAATCATAACACATTTTCATTGTTTGCTTAACCGATGAGTGGAAAAGTGCCTGCTGGAAATGTTCTTTGGTCATCTGCTTTAGTAAAATGTCAAGTTTCTGTATATTTGTGGGACGTGAGTTCCTTGCTAAAACCCAATACTACAAATATCAGAAAAATGTCTTGTTCCCGGCTATTAGCCAGGACTGGAATCTAGAACAGATATCAATTAACAATGTTCTCATGGGAAAAAAGGATCAGGTTTGCTGGTTATGGGCAGTGTGGCAGTCCTGGGTTCTCTGCTAAATACTGGACTTTCCACTTTCAAGGCATGGAAAGCAAACAAAAAGTAGTGAATTCAGTCATCGTGCAAGTGTCTGAATGTACATCTTCTGTTGCCATGGAGAAATATGGTTTCATTAAATCCATTGAACTTCTGGCACGTAGAAAAATCAGTTTCTAAAATAATTTCAGCTGCTGGTAAAAAAGGGTACAGAAAACATTTTAAATTGGTTACAGTCTATCAGCAACCATCTCTGGTGGAGCTCAAAACTAGTGAAGGATCTGTAGATATTGTACTTCAAAAATGGTGCTCAATGCTGCACCATTGTGCAAACATATACTCTTAGGAAGAAAATGAACATTTCCATGAATGTGTACATAGACCTTTGATCAAGGAGCAGGAGCATAAGAAAAAGTGGTTGGTGACAGGTTCCCCTCCTCACACAGCACTCAAGAAGATTCTGACTCACTGAAGATATGGAGGTGTTGCACAATATGCAAGTACAGGCCTAAAAGGTTGCATTTCATCTTAGACAGGATGGAGGCCAGAACAAGACTCACTGTACTTGCACACAATGAGAACAATAGTAGGGATACTGCAGGAACGTTTGAGATGCTTTTTTTAAAACATGGCGTTTACAAAACAAAGCAAACAGTGGTGGCAAAGCCAATATATGGATTTTGAATTTGTTAAATATCTGACATTGACTGTGCTAGACATGCATACACATGGTTTGACTCCACATTTTCTTCCCAGGGCCCATTCTATGCCACAGAATATTGCAAAAGAGGTTTGTCCTCCAAAACTTGAACTTGTTGAAAGGCTGACTTCAAGATTCAAATGATGTGTGGCTATCTTCACAACTTTTTCCACGACAAGTTTCAAGCTTTTGCAAATTGTTTGGAAAATGTTTTGATTGTACATAAAATGTGATGATATATAACTTACAATGTTATTGTTGAATAATTTATATTTTGATTTAATTATTTTGTGTGATGTAATCTTGCTATCATTGATTTATATAAAAACAATAAAAGTCAATGGGCCACACCACAAGTGGGTGGTATCCCGCCAGTAAATCTGCTGGGATTACCGCCCAACACAATTAGCATTACCGCTACTTGGTGTGTCTCTATTAGCGCCAGATCATAAGTTGTCGTACGACAGTAAAGCCCCATTTCAGCGCAACTTTTTTCAGAGTGCACCATCATATGCTAATTTCAGGCAAAACAACGTTCAATTGATATGTCAATGATATGTCAATGAGTCAGTGCCTTTTTTTGCCACTTGAACACTGGATTAAGGTCTTACCATGCACAACGCTATGCAAGTAGGCTGACGATATATGGATTTTATCATGCAACAAAGATTAATTTAATTTTAAACCTTGCTAAACATTACCTCTCTGTTGCATATCGTTAATAATAGTGATTAACAGTAGTCATCATATGCACATATGTTCTAAATGCAATTATTCATCACCTTGTTAGAACAAGTAAGGAGTAGAGCCAGTTCCACAAGTAGTTGCATTGTCTTGCAAGTCAAGGATAAATATTTTGCAATGGCCACTCAATCTAATGACCCAGCTTTCATTGGTTATACGCTGTCTCATTTACCCTATTTTACATCCACCACACCATATGGTGTTCTTCCATTGTACCATATCATTGGTGCTCCTTCATCCTACGTTTACGTATAATAAAATGTCAAAAATCAGTTACCATTTTGCACCATCCCTTCACTCTTTACTGACTTCCCTTCCCCATCACAAAACACCTTTCATTTACCCCCATAGCCCAGTGAGTAATTGCTTGTAAATCACCCCCTTCCATTGTAAATGTTAGATCACATGTATTTGCCATTTGTGTTATGCAAGACAAAAGAAGAGGTTGGGGTAGGGCACTTGATCGTAATTGTAGCTTTGGGGACTGCCCATGGACAACACAGACAGTGAAAGATGCTGAGTGAACTTGACATTTATTTTTCAGACATATTGCACTTTCTTTTGATATTGATATTGATATTTTATTTTTATCGTGCTTTTACACAAGTGTTTCAGAGCGCGACAAGGCAAGGGAGGGGAACAGGGGAGAACAAAACAACGATCTTGCTAGGCCCAGTGACATTGAGAGCGCGCAAGTGCATGGGAGATGGGGGAGAGGAAAAATGCATGGAAGGGGGAGAAGTGGAAAGTGTGGAGCAAAGGAGAAACAGATAAATAATAATAAATAAATAATAAAGGCAACAAACAGTGGTAGTGCAGCCAGCAATTGGCAAGTGCTGGGTGTAAAGCAGCAGACAGGGTAGGTCTGATAAGTACAGGAAGAAAAAGGGGGGGACTGTATGGGTAAAGATACAGAACCCAGTGCAAGGGGTGGCCCAGAGGAAGTGCAGGCGGGTGGCAGGGTGAGCAGGTACCTGGGCCCGGAGGACAGAGGGTGGCCAGTTACACAGTGCCAAGAGAGAACAGATCAGCAGGGGAGATGGGAGCTAAGGCAGAAGCAAAGAGGAAGGTCTTGAGGTGCTTCCGGAACTGGAGATGATTCTCCTCAAGTTTTAGAGTGGCAAGGAGGCTATTCCAGAGGGAGGCCCAGCTGAAGACAGAGATCTACCCCAGCTTGTTTTTTGAAAAATGACTGACCCGTAGGGATTTAGAGGTAGAGGAGCGAGAGCTCGAGATGGGAGGTATTTGCGCTGGGATAGCTGAAGGTATTTTGGACCCAGGCTCTTGTAAAGTTTGCTGCATATTTCAATTCATGGAAGCAGAGGTAACTGCCTTGGATGTCATCCATGGATATTGTGATGGAAAGGGAGTAAGTCTGACCAATAATATGTATTTGTGTTGTGCACGAAGCAGAGGAGCTTTCCTTTAAAACACTTAAAATGTTCCAAAAGGGCCATAGAAAGGGATGAAAATGATGGCATCTCAGATGTACACATTCTTGTGTCCTTTCACAGGAAAGGCTTTTTGGGGACAAAATTGTCTATAATGCACATCAAATATGACCAGTAAAGGTATTATTAGAATAATATGTAATTCCTGATTTACATCCTTCGATGTGTTTTATTGGACTGTGCACAAAGGTGAGTACCACAATCTATCATCATTTCATTATTGGTGGTTATTACTGGGGGTGCTACCAAGCTCCTCTTTGTAATGAACTTACAAAACTTCAGGAATCTCATCAGAAAAGTGTAGCAGCAGTCATACCGATGAAAGTAATGAAAAACTCTTTTAAGATATGTAGTATAACTTTCTTGGCAAGTAGGAATTATGCTGAGTGGCTGCAGATTTCAATATACCAAATATTTATGGGCCACAGTGGTAGTCAACATTGAAATGATATACACAAGAATGTGTAATTTAAATGAAAACATTGCTGATGTGCACTATGAACATGTGATTGTGGCCTTTTCTCATTTTCTTCTTATTGCGGAGGCCCACAGTGGAGGACTCCCAGGTGTGCCTGAAACAATCGAGATCATGATGTTTGCTGGACTAGAGCTACACAGAAGCCAGTAAGCCTGCTAAACTCTGCTCATTCTAGGCATGCTTGAATTTTAGTGATTTAATTTTCTTTGATTTTTTTTGCACTTTGTATGTGTGGCCTTGGGAGCAACAGTCCACTATGCATGGTGGGCAATCACCCCTTTTCCCCATTCCTGGTCTGACCATGACGTCAATGCACCGCTTTTCATCGATCTATATCCATGCATCTGTATTTCACGCTGTAACCATCTCTATATGTCCAATATGATTTCCGAAATGAGTTTGTGCTTTTTAAATCCTGACTGAATGTGGATAGTGAATAGCTAACATCAGTGCATACTTATCAGGTGTTCAAAACTAGGTGCATTGAGTAATGTTGCAATAGGTTGCAGAGTCCCAACAATGAAATTATTTACCCAATGCACAGAATTTCAAAAGTCATGGGGTCAAGGTGGAAAAGCCTGCTTTCACGGTGGGTTTACGTATTCTGTTTTTTAGAAGTGCGGAGATGTGTGTACGTGTACTGGCACAATACAATTTGTTTTTTTTGTGATGTTGTTGCTTGCCCTTACATTGAAGAAAGACTGGCACTTGTTTGTAAAAACTGCAATAACCATCTTGCCCAATCTGAACCGTATGGGCTTATAGATCTGCACCCCAACCACACTGCTGCAGGATGGCCTTCATTCTGTGCATTCATATCAAACAATATGTACATGCCCAGGGCAGTAATGCTTGTTTGTGAACACTAGCAAACTGCACTGTGTGGTGTATGTGTTCTGCAGACAGGGTCGTACAGGGCATAAAATTGTGTCGGTCAGATGAAAAAGTTGCCCACAATTGCAAATGACTGTAACAGTAAAGAGTAAGACGTAACTGTTTGTTTAATGCCTTACTTTTAGGCTCCCGGGCAGTTCAATGTTGTTTTGCAGGCAGAGTGGAAGATGGAAGTGGGAGCAGTGATGACACGGACACTTTCGTGTTGCTGTTCTGCCCCGGAACTGCCTCCGCGGAACAGGGCCTGGGCCTTTATTAGGACGTCTTGCGTCACCGCGTAGCGGGACGCAAGGCGGATATAACATTCCTCCTTTATTTTAACTGAACAATAATAATCAAACATTTCTCAGCCAACGGGCTTGCCCCCTTTTCATTTAGTCTCTCAATAGGATTTTCTACCACTCGTAGTCTCTGAGTCTGGCCGGAGGCCGGGTCGCAGTTCTTAGACTATATCCTCCGCCCCTGGGTGCAACCCCCTATCTCACCTCGGGATGCTCACCTTCACTGTTCTGCTCACCCAGTTCTGGTTCACTCAGCGGTTCCTCTGTTCCTTCGTCCACAATTTCTCCATCGCCTGGGTTCTCCTGTCCCTTATCCCTAGGCGGATTCTCTTCTTCTTCCGGGGGACATTCGCCATCTGTCCACAGATTCTTTGGCACTGCCTTGAACCATGATGCATTTCTCGTTACTTGTCTTTGCCCCTTTTTGGCAGTTATCATGGTGCCATGCCATCTGCTTATTGTCCACGGGCAGCGTGATATCGAGTGTCCAGTTTGGACTTGAAGGGGTTCCTCACCATGACCACTTGATCACCGACTCGGTGGTTGGACTGCCTGGTATTCCTTTTGTTGCTCATGTGAGCGTTCGCCCCTGTTCTTCTTGTTTCGGTGTGCACGTGGTCGAACATATCTGTACTCCTGTTCGGATGGTGGGGTATCGAGGAGTTGATGATTGTGCCGTACATCAGGTCTGCCGGCGGTATTCCCGTTGTGCTGTGGGGTGTGACTCTGTAATTCCGTAGGAATCGGTATAAGTCCACCTGCCATGGGCTGGCGTTGACGCGCGACAGGCGTAATACCTTGTTAATTGTCTGCATGAAGCGTTCCACGTTTGCCTATGGCCATCTCGGCATTATGTGGTGGTAGTGGATGTTGAGTTCCATGAGGTATTTTTTGAATTCTTCTCCTTGGAAAGGTGGGCCATTGTCGCTCCTGATTCTCCTTGGTAGGCCATGTGTTGCGAACATTTTCTCGATCGCGGGTATGACCACCTCTGCTGCCGTGGATTTGACAATTTCAACCTCCGGGTACCTGGAATGGTAGTCAATCACCACCAGTAGGTGGATGCCTTCCTGTATTTTGCAGAAGTCTATGCTTATTGCGTCCCATCTCGCAGACGCTCGCACCGCCGATTGAATGGCCTCCAGATTGGGCGGAGGCCCCATTATTTGGCATGGGAGGCAGGTGCTGCCTAGCCGCTCGACTTTTCCATCGATCTGGGGGAACCACACACGGTGACTTATCCAGGCTTTGGTCCGTACTATCCACTGGTGGCCTTCATGTGCCAACGTCACAATTTTTTCCTGTAGGCTTAGAGGGATGATGATTCGGGTTCCTCGTAGGATGAGCCCTTCTTCCGTGATGGACAGGTCCTGCCGGACTGTGAAGATACCTGTGAGGAATTCTTTGGCTTCCGCTTTTTTATTGTGGATGTTCCGTAGGAACGACTTCCATTCCCCCGAGTTGGAGATGTAGCTGCCACTTGGCAATTTCGGGCAGGGGGGTGAGAAGAGGTGCCCGTGAAGATGGGGAGCAGTGGTTTGTGATCTGTGTAGGTTTTAAATTTCCTGCCATACAGATACAGATGGAAGTGGCAGCAGCCCCATAGTACCGCTATCGCCTCTTTTTCAATGTGGGAGTATCGTTGCTCTGTCGGTGTCAGTGCTCTGGATGCATAGGCAATCGGCATCGACTCTCCCTTCTTTGCCATCTGTACAAGAATGGCCCCCGGACCCATGGGGCTGGTGTCCACGTACAGTTTGGTTGGTATTGCAGGGTCGTAGTAGGCCATGGTGGTGTCTGCCGACAGTGATGCTTTGATTTGCTCAAATGCCTCTTGGCAGGTGGGCCCCCACTCTCACTTCGTGCTTGCTTTTGTGAGTTCACGAAGAGGTTCTGACAGTGTGGCCAAGTTTGGGGTGAACCTTCCGCAGTAGGTGGCCATTCCTAGAAAACTGCGCACCTCTGTTGGCGTGGTGGGGAGTGTGGCAGCTTGGATGACTGCCACTTTTTGGGGGTCCACCAAGATGCCTGTGCTATTGAGTGTGTACCCAAAAAATGAGATCTCCTCCTTCAGGAACTCACATTTTTCTTTGTGTATCGTCAGGCCAGCACTCTCTAACCTGCTGAGTAGCATGTGGAGCCTTCACATATGTTCTTCTTTGTTGCCGGCATGAATTAGAATGTCATCGCTGGCGTTTAAGACTCCGGGGGTGTCACGGATCACCTCCTGTATTGTTTGATGGAAGACCTCAGCTGCCGAGCAGATTCCGAAACTCAGGTGCTTGTACCTGCATAGGACGATGTGAGTTGAGAACGTTGTGATGTACCGGGAGTCCCGGTGTAGTTTCAGCTGGTGATATCCGGCGTTCAGGTCGACCTTTGAGAATATTTTGGACCCAGTGAGGTCTGCCACTATCTCATCGAGGGTCGGGGTGATGTGTCGCTCCCATTTTATTGCAGCGTTGGGGAGGCACATGTCTATGCATATTCTTACCTTTCATGGTTCTTTTGGCTTTTTGGAGAGACCCATGGCGTGGGCCCTGTTACTTCCTCGATGATGCCCACTTTCTCCAGTGCCCTTAGTTCCTTTTCCACTTGGCTGCGTATGGTGAGGGGCATCCTTCTTTGTCGCACTGCTCTCGGTTGGACCGACTCATCGATGTGTAGCCTGATTGACTTTCCTTTTAGGCATCCTATTCCCTTGAGGAGGTTTGGCGTGTGGCGACCGTTGTCTCACCTTGGGGCGCTCCAGTGAGTGTTCTTGACTTCCCTTGCGTGTGTCCACGTGCTGGGCATGATGGTGTGCCTTCTCCCCATCCAAACTTCCACTGCGTGGTGCAGATGCTTCCCGGATTCGTTTAACAGTGTAGTGGAGATTATTTGCAGTTGAGATCGGATCAAGGAAGATGGAAAACATTTTTAAAAACTTTTTTTTTTTGGGTCTGGGTTTGGGTGCCCCCACTGTGTTCCCAAAAATGTTGCCTCAGTCAGAGGCTTTAAATGCTGGGCGGCGGCGTCACACTTGCAGTTGTGTATCGCTTCCTCGTTGCTAGTGTTAGGTCCCTGATTCCGGCCGAGGCATCGGTGGGAAGCAGGGAGTGTAGGCCCAGGTGAGTAGGCCTCGCTGCGCAGCTCCAGCAGGAGCAGTAATGATATGGACACTTTCGTGTTGCTGTCCTGCCCCGGAACTGCCTCTGCGGAGCGGGTGTGGGGCCTTTACTAGGATGCCTTGCGTCACCGCGTAGCGGGACGCAAGGCGGATATAACAGTCACTTGCATGCAATTAGCATTTATTGAAAAATGAGCAAATGCGTCCTTTGAAAAACTAGGTCTTGCCTACAGCTGTCCTCCCATCACTGATGTATCTGTGCAATAGCGGAGAGGACTGGGGATCTGGCGCAGGACTAGAAAACTGCGCACCTCTGTTGGCGTGGTGGGGAGTGTGGCAGCTTGGATGACTGCCACTTTTTGGGGGTCCGCCAAGATGCCTGTGCTATTGAGTGTGTACCCAAAAAATGACATCTCCTCCTTCAGGAACTCGCATTTTTCTTTGTGTATCGTCAGGCCAGCACTCTCTAACCTGCTGAGTAGCATGTGGAGCCTTCACATATGTTCTTCTTTGTTGCCGGCATGAATAAAATGTCATCGCTGGCGTTTAAGACTCCGGGGATGTCACGGAACACCTCCTGTATTGTTTGATGGAAGACCTCAGCTGCCGAGCAGATTCCGAAACTCAGGTGCTTGTACCTGCAAAGGACGATGTGAGTTGAGAACGTTGTGATGTACCGGGAGTCCCGGTGTAGTTTCAGCTGGTGATATCCGCGTTCAGGTCGACCTTTGAGAATATTCTGGACCCAGTGAGGTCTGCCACTATCTCATCGAGGGTCGGGGTGATGTGTCGCTCCCATTTTATTGCAGCGTTGAGGAGGCACATGTCTATGCATATTCTTACCTTTCATGGTTCTTTTGGCTTTTTGGTGACAACCATGGGAGAGACCCATGGCGTGGGCCCTGTTACTTCCTCGATGATGCCCACTTTCTCCAGTGCCCTTAGTTCCTTTTCCACTTGGCTGCGTATGGTGAGGGGCATCCTTCTTTGTCGCACTGCTCTCGGTTGGACTGACTCATCGATGTGTAGCCTGATTGACTTTCCTTTTAGGCATCCTATTCCCTTGAGGAGGTTTGGGTATTTCTCTAGAACGTTATCGACTTCTTGTGAGTCAGTCACTTCACAAATGAAGCTTATCAGCCCCAGGTCCTCTGCTGCATCTCCACTCAGGAGGCACTCGATGCCTGCGTTCACCACATAGATTTTTGACTGCAGTGATTTTTCCCCTTAGCTGATGATGGTTCGGAATCTGCCTACTATGGGCAGTGGGGTTTTGCACCCGTATGCGAATAGTAGCGTGTCCGTTCCTTTCAGGTCAGGTTGGGGCTGTAGTTTCCTGAACGTGGTCAGTGGCATGACGTTCACGGATGCCCCTGTGTCTATGGTCATTAATATGTTCTGGCCCTGGATCGCTACCTGGCATTTCCGTCTTCTCGGCTTCCTCTTTGGTGTGGTGTTTCCGTAGTTGAGGGTTGACACCAGGTAAACTTTCTTTCCTTTCTTCCACTGTTCATTTGCGGCTTCCTGTTGGATATGTGCTGCATCATCCCCTTCTTCCTCTGTGGAGGAATTGATGGTTGCGACACGTCAGCGCTGGCCTGTTTCTTTTTCTTTCCTGGGCTCTTGTCATGGGATGCTTGCGGTGGTTGCTGTTGCACTCCTGACGACCTGCATACCTTGGCGTAGTGGTCTTTCCTGCCACATGCGCTGCATGTGGTTCCTTGAGCCAGGCAGTTGCGTCGTCCGTGCTGAGGCCTTCCGCACCACCCACAAGTCCATGGGTCTGGGGGTTCGGGGCTGCCATTTGGGGTGCGTGTAGTTTGCACTGGCCTCATCCCTCGTAAGTTGGCGATTCGTGATCTGGGCCACAGTAGCGGATGTGAGGGCCGGCTGTAATTTCTGTAGGGTCGTGCCAATGTGTGCTGCCCTGGCATGTGCTAATTCCCTCTGGCGGCCCAGTTCCAGGATATGGCTCAAAGATATGCCCTTCTCGCTCAGCACCATCCTCCTCAGTTTTTCTGATTGAATCCCATTTATGAGTTAGCATTGGATCTCCTTCTCTATGTCCGTAAATTCACTTGAGATTGCGAGCTTCCGGAGTCTGGTGTGGTAGGCATCCAGCGTTTCCTCTTCCATTTGGATGGTTGTGCAGAATATAAATGTCTCATAGCCTGGATTGAGCTGGGGCATAAAGTGGGCCGTAAGGGCATCCTTTGTTTGTTGGTAGACATCAAGGCCATCCGTGATTGCCAGCGAATTGAAAATGCGTAATACTTCATCCCCCACATTTAGTAGTAGGTGCGACCTCATTTTCCTCGAAGTAGTAATGTCTTTGCACTCCATCGCCATCTCGAATTTCTGTAACCACAACTGCCATCGCGGGCCAACTGATGATGGGTCAGTGTATGTGTCAAAAGGATATAGTGTAATGGCTGAACCACCTTGCGGACGGGCCTGCAGCGTGAACAACGACAGGTTTGCGGCCAATCTGGACGGCGTGCTGGGCCTGGGGGTGGATGTACCTGACGCCATGTTTAAAAACAATGCGCACGTGTGGCGACCGTTGTCTCACCTTGGGGCGCTCCAGTGAGTGTTCTTGACTTCCCTTGCGTGTGTCCACGTGCTGGGCATGATGGTGTGCCTTCTCCCCATCCAAACTTCCACTGTGTGGTGCAGATGCTTCCCGGATTCGTTTAACAGTGTAGTGGAGATTATTTTCAGTTGAGATCGGATCAAGGAAGATGGAAAACATTTTTAAAAACTTTTTTTTTTGGGTCTGGGTTTGGGTGCCCCCACCGTGTTCCCAAAAATGTTGCCTCAGTCAGAGGCTTTAAATGCTGGGCGGCGGCGTCACACTTGCAGTTGTGTATCGCTTCCTCGTTGCTAGTGTTAGGTCCCTGATTCCGGCCGAGGCATCGGTGGGAAGCAGGGAGTGTAGGCCCAGGTGAGTAGGCCTCGCTGCGCAGCTCCAGCAGGAGCAGTAATGATATGGACACTTTCGTGTTGCTGTCCTGCCCCGGAACTGCCTCTGCGGAGCGGGTGTGGGGCCTTTATTAGGATGCCTTGCGTCACCGCGTAGCGGGACGCAAGGCGGATATAACAGTCACTTGCATGCAATTAGCATTTATTGAAAAATGAGCACATGCGTCCTTTGAAAAACTAGGTCTTGCCTACAGCTGTCCTCCCATCACTGACGTATCTGTGCAATAGCGGAGAGGACTGGGGATCTGGCGCAGGACAAGAATGTCACAGTTTAAATCCTAGAAGTCTTTCAATCACCTATGGAAACGGGTGCCATTGAGGCAACTGATAATACCTATTGTTCACGCGCCTAGAAATTATTCAGTATTTATTGTGACCTACATGAATTCATGACATTAATATATATACATACATATATACATATATACATATATATATATATATATATATATATATATATATATATAGAAGAAATCACCACTTCCAATCAGTGTTATGGGTCCTGAACTTGCTACACAACTCTTGATACCCATTTTTGACAAAGTTACTGCCACCCCACCTCCTGTCCTAAATGTAAATATCATCTAACTTGCATGCCAGCAAAACACATTTGGAATTCTGCTGCATGAGCCAGTGTCCCCTCTGACAAGTCTTTCTTTATTTTGTTCGGTGTTTTTTATGCCAGTTAATCAGCACTGCTTGATTCAATTATGTTCTTTGCACAATGAGATGGTTATTTCTTCTGCTTCAGTTAGAATTTACAATTCGTAGTGACAGGGAGGCCGCGAGAGATCCCCAAAGGAGGCAGTTTTGTGGTGTGTCTGTGTTAAACAATTTCATGGACATCTGTCATGCACAGTTAATTTTACATCAATGTGTTCGAATCTGTTGGCTCAGGCTTGGCGAGACATGCAGAAATAACTGGCTGATTTTTGAAAAGCTGAGGAGTAACCCAGCTTGAGTTATGGGAGATCTCCCTTCTGCATTTTACAGAGGCCTTTATGCGAGGAAACAAAAAAACCTACAAGACGTGCCGCAACATTAAAAAAAATAGATTAGGCACAAGTAAATGAGTACCTTACAGTGGATTGAGTTAGGCACCTCTCTAAAGTGCGTAATATTCAGAGCTTCTCCACAGTGCTACAGAAATATCATACATGTTTTACTGCAATTGAAGTCAGGACAATTACAGCCAAAGATCTGACCATCACTCTTGCCAACCCACCACATACAAAGATGACATCTTCCCTATATATATTATGAAGGTAATCTCAGATGAACTAGTAACACCTTTTATCAACATCCTCAATGCTTTCCTCATACAAGAAAACATCCCACGTGCACTAAAAATGGGGCAGATCAGGGAGTTAATTTCACCAAAATGCCAGCTGTAGCGGAAGTTACCTCACATGACCCTTGACCTCTGATGACATTGAGGAAGGGGTACTATTTGACCCCGCTGCCAAGTGACATCACACAAGCCTTCACCCCTTGACAAAACAGGAAGTGGCATCACATAGCATTGTTCTTCAGTACACTAAGAAAAATATGGTTACAATATCCTAATAGCCTATAAAAAATAAATATTTTATACATCAGTAAATCATCCTGAACAAACATAGACATTTGCGTGCTGAAAAAATGCTTTGTTAAAACAAACTCACAACTCAAAGTAGGACACACTAATCTAAAGAGGCCTAAAAATAGACAGGAAATTATATAACAAATAAGGAAACCTGATATGATGTGTTGCCACACATAACAAGCAACCTCTCCAAATCATACATGCCAAACAATAATTGACACTGGTAAGAGGAGGAACAAGGTGAAAAATCAGAACCCAATAAAACATCCGGGCAAATGTGATCCCATGCTCTTTGTTTTCGTGCAAAAAGGCATTGCCTAAATAAGTAATGCATGGAAAACCAATAGCCCGTTGACTGCTACGGAAGAGAGTGCTTAGAAACCAAGACTCCTAGCCATTAATCACTAGGAAGGTACCACAGAGAACCCAAGTGGTCCCAAAGGTACCAAACAACTGTGTCCCTGCTGGAATATGTGTTTTTCAAAGCACATAATTACCCATAAAGATTAAAAATGCCAAGATGTTGTGCTAGGCCATAACACACACAGCTTTGGACCCCTGTACTGATGGATGCTACGCACACATGCTTCTTCACTTTATTGAAATGTGTGTGTGTGTAATATGTAATATATATATATATATATATATATATATATATATATATATATATTACATGGCCACGGTAGTGGCCATGTAGTTATGGTTACGTTGCTGTTTCCATAGGAAGAGCACTTTTTGGGCGGCTTATAACTTCGCTCTCCCTGGACGGATCCTCACCAAACTTTGCAAAAAAAGTAGTTGGGTCACTCTGAATTGTTTTACAAAGGTTGGTGCGGATTCGTCCAGGGGGGGAAAAGTTATAGGGGGGGTCCCAAAACCTTTTTTTTTTCCCATAGACTGAATGGGAAAAAACTTTGCGCACGGCTACAGCCCGAACCGCTGGACGGATTTACACCAAATTTGTGGCAGGAGCGGCAGCCTGGTCCCAAAAGCGTGCTTTTGTAAATTTGGTGTAAATCCGTCCAGCAGTTTTTTAAAAAATGACTAAAATGTAAGGCAAAAAAATTAGTGATATCTGCGTTCGCTTCGCGGACGGACTTCCCTGTTCGCTCCGCGGACAGCACCCCGATTGGCCCGTGGGTTTGCGTCATGTCTGCGGACAAGCGACGTGTTCGCTGATTGGACGGCGAGGGGCGTGGAGCGCGTCAGATTTTCTGTGGTGCCCGCCATCTTGTATTCGCAGTCGACCGCGTACAGCGCAGTGAAACGTGGATAAAAAATTGTATTTAGTGCCGTGTGTTGGTGTGTAAGAGTGTTTGGGGAGGGTGGGGGAGTATGAGATAGGTTCAATGCTTTGTTTTTTTATGTGCTAGATGTTTTTGTTGCGTTCAATTTGTCCGCGGAGAACACGGCTGTTCTGACATTTTGTAAATAAACTAAATGGTGGGGTGTTTAGAGGACGGAGTATGTGTCATTTTTGTTTGCAAGGAAGGTAAAAATGAGCATGAACACTCGCGGTGTACTTAATTGTTCGTAAATACACAAACTGGGGGTGTCCTCAGGACGCTGTCCGTATTGTAATTTGTCTAGTTGAATGTGTTCTAAGAACACTCGCAGTGTCCCAAAATGGTTGCAATTACACAAAATGGGGGTGTTCTGAGAACGTTGTTTGTATTGTTCGTTGTGAGGGTGAAAGTGTTTTAAGAGCACTCCTTTTGTCCGCTATTAGTACAATTTCCTAGGGGCGTCAACCGACTTTTTGTCCACTAAAGAAACGATAAATCCGGCTGGTGTGCATCGACATTATGTGATAATCCTATGACTGGCGCTATTGACCTGGCTGACTTGCTTTTGCGACACTAAATCATATCTCCCGCCACTAAGCCTGATATTATCAAAGCATTCATATTCCCCGCCTCTCTCCGTGACGTTACAGGGTGCGTAATGAAATGCGCCCAGTCGTCTCCAGTACTACGCGACTTTACACAGAACCCGGAAGACAACACACATTATGTCACAACACAGCGCGCCACAATTCAGAATATGAAACTGTGATTTAAAAGCAAAGAGCAAGATTGTAAATGTTGTAAAGTACATTTATTTGACATCAAATGTTTAGAGAATATTCAGCAATTTGCATTTGTCTTTGTTGTCGATCTGCAAAAGTTCATGTTGAGACACGCGATGTTCCTTTGTGGTACAGAGAGTGTTAGATCAGGTTACAACTCAGTGCGTCACAATTCGGAATACGAAACTGTGGTTTAAATGTAAACAGCAGGATTGTACACTTGGTAAAGTACATTTATTTCACATGAAATGTTTAGTGAATATTCAGCGATTTGCTATTGTCTTTGCTGTCGATCAGCAAAAGTTTATTTGGAGCCGCGCGTTGTTCCTTTGCGGTAGATAGGCTGTTGGTTTATGATAAAAGCAGTAAATGGTCTCTCTGATAATCAGAAGGTTGCTCCAACAACGAGCCATTAGACCACCGTATTGGTTGGTATGTTGTTTGTAGCCGCTAGTACTGCGTAAGGGCATATTGGTCCTTGGCGATTGTCCCATAAAATGGTGAGGGTCATGAAGTTGCATATTTGGACTTGCACCTGGCAGTTGAAAACCCCATCCGCTGGAGTCTGTAAATTGTGACATAGACAAAAAGGGGCCACGTACCTGTTTTAAAAAACATAAATTAGTCTCACCAGCCGATCTTCATTAAAAATCATCATTTTATTTATTAGGGCGTGAAACTATTTGCTATCGAAGATAGTGCAACAGAGTATGGTAATAATAAAAAAATAATATTTTCCCATTCATATAGCGCTAAGAAATGTGAGGTATCTAAGCGGTGCTTATTATTAACCACGGTGTGTGGTGCTCATTTATTGACCACGGAAGGATGAAAGGCTGAGTTTGGGCTTGCCTGGTTTCGAACTTGCGTTAGCAAGCTGTGCACGGATGTCAAAGCCAGCGCTGTACTCGCTGTGCCACTTGACAGGCTACAGTAAAGCGGCACAGCGAGTAGAGCGTTTGACCGCCTATAGACCGGTTAAATTATTTCTATTAACCCACTCTGTGTCGTCTGCCTTTTTCAGAGCCATCTAAACGACAGGGGATCAATTCGGCGGTGATAGTACGCAGTAGAAAACATTATGCCACTTTCAACGAACAAGTTCAACTTCAGCGGTCTTTAATGCTACACTATTGTAATTATATTTGTTATACAGTAATGTAAAGGGTTACAGTACAATTGCAATTTCCATTGTCTACGAGTGGTGCAGTCCGAAAATACGACTCCGCGTGTGCCAACGATCTTTCGCATAGTGATATAATATGTAAAAGTGGTTTCGTTTCAGAAATTTCATCTTTATCTTCTCTTACGTTTTAGCAACACTCCTTCAAGAGAAGTCTTTCATCACAATCTCTGTCTGTCAAGGTCAAAACACAATACAACCTTATAGTCTGCTTCGTGAGCCTCTCCGGGGCCCGAGAAAAAAATGAAGCAGCTGACCTTCACTGTGAACGAGCATAAATTCTTACTTTGCAACATTCTGTGTAAAGCCATCTGTAGAAGTTGGTTTTTGCACGCCATGTTTGCATATTGTTTGCGTGATATTAAAAAAAGTTTGTTTAAAGGACGTTATGGTTCTAAGTACAGCCGAAAGACCCCTGAAAATAGCAAGTTATGGTAAGCTATGAAAAATAACTCGCGCCAACACCATGCACTGCTAAGACTAACACCCAGGACATCAAAGATGACATCGCAAATGTCATTGATGAAATCACTGATGACATCACATGTGTATGTACTTTTCATGGAATTTGTGTACTAGGGATTTTCATTATGATGTTCCGAAAAAAGTGTCAAGGATATTGCAATAAATATCATACCGTTATTAGTGCTTTGCACAATGCATTTATATCAATAAATAGCATTGTATTATGGGATTCTATGTAGTATACTGAGCTGCTAATGGAGAAAGATAGCATTGTGTGCAGAGTACAAGATAAAAGTATAATATTTGTAATGTTAATATGTAGAATAATGAAATGATAATTGTCCTGAAATGTTGGAAAATTCACAAAAAGGGGGTGTTCTGAGGACGTTATTCGTATTGTGTGATTGCTTAGCTGTATGCAATGAGGGAATGGTACAGAGAGTAAAGTGGATGCCGTCCGCGGACACCGCGGCTGTTCGTGGACAGGGCGTGGTAAATCCGGGTTTTTCCAGGAAATCCAACATGGAAAGAAGACTGTACGGATCAGCCAATCAGATGTCGAGGTTGTGGATTCGTGTTGAAAGAGACTGTGTGTGGTGAAGATGGCAGAAGTGGAGAAAGTCAGGGTGTTGGTGCTCGGAGATATGTTTGTGTATGGTTTACAGCAGTACGGTGAATGCAGGCATGTTGCAAAGAACTTTGATGTCAAAGGAGTGGAGGTGGTTTGGAGCACTGTGCCTGATTGCAATGTACAGGGAATTGTACAAGTTTGTGCGGATATGGCCACGATGAACAGTCCGCATGTGGTAGTTTTGCACTATGGTGCTTTCCATTTGGGCAACGTCAGTGCCCCTACTTTGTTGGCTGATTTGGAATGCTTGGTTCAAGCCGTAGTGAAGATCCTTCCAAATGCGAAAGTAATTTTTTCTGGATTACTACCTAGGGCAATATGGGACAATAGTTCAGTTTTTTGTCCTCAGCAAAACATTGCTAGGTGTGTCATCAACCGAGGCATGTGTGCCTTCATGCTTAGAGCTGGTATGTTCTTCTGTAACAATGAGAATATTGATGCCAGTAATGCTGTTAATTTTAAAGAAGATGGCATTTCTTTATCTTTTACCGGAAATGCCTTTTTATTTTGGAATGTAAGGGTTGCTTTGGAGAAGGTTATGTGAAGATTTTAGGAGTAAAGTAAGAAAAAAAAACAAGAAAAATAATATAAAATAACAGGTGTCTGTCAAGCATCTGTAAAAAAAAAACGGCTCTTTTCAGAGCCAACTTCAAAGGGGAAATGGGGCACACTATTTAAATTTACATTCACCACGCTCAGATTTTCGATGTGTCCGTGGACATGGCGGTAGTCCGCGGACATGAAAATCACTACGAGGGGGTTAGTATGTTCTATGTTACATGTCAGGGATATTATGGTTAAGTTGTGTTACTAAAAACCTATGAAATTCAGTGAAAAAACTTTGTTAAAGGGACGTTATGGTTCCAAGTAAAACTGAAAAACCCTTGAAATTCGCCAGTTATGGTAACATAAGCAACCATAACTCGCGCCACCGTGCACTGCTAACACTAACACCCAGGACATCGAAGATGACATCACAAATGTCATTGATGACATAACTGATGACATCACATGGCTGGCTTTCCCTTTTTATCCTTTACTGACATATCGAAGCCACATAGTTTTCTGCAGTAACAGTCAGGAAGTAAAAGTTGAAAAGGTACTATATTTGTAGACTTGGGTTCCTGTCACATCATATATGAAACATGTATGTAGCGGAAGATACAGGCTTGAAAGAGAGGAATCCTTTCTGTGCATGAAGATAATCATTATGGTATCAGCACTTTGTCATAGTTTTAGTTTTTATTACTCTACCTTCCCTCTATATGCTCATATTTGTATACATTATAGTCACTCTCCATAGAGTGAATGGGAAAAAAATGTTGCTCGCGTCTACAGCCCAAACCGCTGGATGGATTTCCACCAAATTCGGACCAGGATCAGCGGCTTGGTCCCGAAAGCGTGCTTTTGCAAATTTGGTGAAAATTCGTCCAGTAGTTTTTTTTTAAAATGACCAAAAAGTAGGTTAAAAAAATTAGTGATATCTGTGTTCGGTTTGCAGATACACTTCCCTGTTCGCTCCGCGGAAAGTGTCAGGATTGGCCAATCGTCTTGCGTGATGTTCGCGGATATGCAAAGTGTTCGCTGATTGGACGGCGTAGAGCGTGAAGCGCGTCAGATTTTTCGGTAGCGCCCGCCATATTGGATTCGCGGACGTCCCGGACAGCGCGGTGAAACTTTGTTCAAAATGTGTATTTTGTAGAGTGTGTTGGTGTGTAGGAGTGTTTGGGGAGGGTGGGAGTGTGTGAGATAGGATGAAAGTTGTGCAAAGTGAAACTGTTCTAAGAACACTCGCGGTGTCCGGGGAGTGTTCGTAGGTGGTGTACTGAGGACGCTGTCCGTATTGTTCTCTGTCAAGTTGAATGTGTTCTACGAACACACGCGGTGTCCTGAAATGTTTGCAAATAAACAAAAAGGGGGTGTTATGAAGACGCTTCTAAGAACACTCGCAGTGTCCGGGGAGTGTTCGTAGGGGGTGTCCTGAGGAGGCTGTCCGTATTGTTCTCTGTCAAGTTGAGTCTGTCCTAAGAACAGTTGCGGTGTCCTGAAATGTTCGCAAATAAACAAAATGGGGGTGTTCTGAAGACGCTTCTAAGAACACTCGCGGTGTCCGGGGAGTGTTCGTAGGGGGTGTCCTGAGGACGCTGTCCGTATTGTTCTTTGTCAAGTTGAATGTGTCCTAAGAACACTCGCGGTGTCCTGAAATGTTCGCAAATAAACAAGATGGTGGTGTTCTGAAGACGCTTCTAAGAACACTCCCGGTGTCCGGGGAGTGTTCGTAGGGGGTGTCCTGAGGACGCTGTCCGTATTGTTCTTTGTCAAGTTGAATGTGTCCTAAGAACACTCGCGGTGTCCTGAAATTTTCGCAAATAAACAAGATGGGGGTGTTCTAAAGACGTTTTTGAGAACACTCCCGGTGTCCTGGAATGTTCGTAGGGGGTGTCCTGAGGACGCTGTCTGTATTGTTCTCTGTCAAGTTGAATGTGTCCTAAGAACACTCGCGGTGTCCTGAATTGTTCGCAAATAAACAAGATGGGGGTATTCTGAAGACGTTTTTGAGAATACTCCTGGTGTCCTGGAATGTTCGTAGGGGGTGTCCTTAGGACGGTGTCCGTATTGTTCGTTGTTAAGTTGAAAGTGTTCTAAGAACTATCGCGTTGTTCTGAAATGTTCGTAGGGGGTGTCCTGAAAACGGTGTCCGTATTGTTCGCTGGCAAGCTCAAAGTGATCTAAGAACACTCACATTGTTTGCGGACATTAAAAGTTTCCCATAGATCATAGTTGAAATGTTTGACTCTATGGATGTGATATGCTGCGGTGGTTGTTGCCAGGGCATAGAGTCTTGGGTGCATGGCCATTTGGCCATGCACCCAAGACTCTATGCCCTGGCAACAACCACCGCAGCATATCACATTCATATTTGTTTATAAGTTTGGGTGAAAAACAAATGTATAAGGAAGAAAGGGATTAGATACTATGGATGTGATGTGCTGCTATGGTTGTCCTTATTATTGTATACTTACTGTTTGGTCTAGTAATGGGAGTCCTTGTTTTTTTTCTTCATTTCTGTGATAAAAGAAAATAGCATGTTAGTATTAGTATTTTGTAATGACTTATTACATTGTATAAGCAATATACTTTTATTTTTTTTCGACCCTCATATTTAGTAGAGTACAAATCAGAGTACTGTGCAATTTGCTCAGTTTCTGTATTTGTTGCTAAAATCATTGGGTCTGTGGGAGAAAAAAAAATCCATGTTGGATTTAAAAAAAAACCTTTTTCTGTTATGCTACAGTTTATTTGTTTATTTGTTTTCGGTGTTCACTTGTTGTTTCTGACTAATGCTTTATACTTTGCTTTGTTGTATTTCTTTTGGAACAGTAACAGATTCTTCATTTGTTTTGATATTATAAAATTTTGGAGCAGTTAGATACCAATTGGCATATTCTAACTGTCTATTTTTTTAATATATAGTAGTGGTTTTCATTTACCTATTTGGATATTGTTAAATTTAGGGACAGTTAGATACCAATTGGCGTATTCTAACTGTGTGTTTTTTGGCCTAATTTAGTGGTATTCATTTATCTGATTAGTTGTTGTAGAATCTTTGAGCAGTTAGATAGGTTTTGGAGTATTCTAACAGTTTATATTTTTGTAACACAAATATACTGAAAGGTTTAAATACAGTTTATTTATCAAATTTTGGTTTTAAGAACATCAAATAAGCGTTTGTAAGATTTGCTGGTAATCTCTGCTTTAGAGTAATGGTACTATCATTACATTCAAACCATCCACATTTTTTTTTTATGTATGCAGTGTAGTGCCCTGAATTGGTTTTGGCTCCTGCGTGGTAGATTATACCTATTGTTGTGAAGGTTTTCTTACCAAGTGATATTTGACCATGTGTGAATCCAGTCAGCTTGCAGTTGTTTTTGGTACCATCTGCATTGTAACGTAGAAGCATTAGTATTATGTATTTACTATGTGTTTGTATTACTAACGTGGAGCGATTATCTGAATTGCAGGTAGAGCATAATCTACCATGGTTTGCATTTTGTACAAGTTGCTGAAATGGAATGGATTCACAATTTGGTATTGATATATATATGAAGCGTTCATTGGGGATTTCTTCTTGTGTCACATTGTTGCAGAGAGTGCATGTATGTTTCCACATGTATGAAATCTGAAAGATTTCATTTATAGGTATGTTTTTGTTTTCCAGTACTTGTAGTAAGTACATTAGAAATTCTTGTGGATCTTCCTGTGAGTTTATAGTGAATGTCACCATTCCAGCACAGTAGTCCAATTGTCGTCTTATTCCAAAAACACTATATGTGTTGTCAGGATTGTTTGCTGCATTTCTGTGAAGTACTTACATTTGCAAACACAATGGGTTTGTACTGTGTGAGTAAATGTTGTCAACAATTGGTGGTAATTGAAATAGAATATTCATTGCTACATTTGCATAGCAACTTACACCAACTATATTTGAGAATTTAAATGGTCCAGGTAGTTCTGTATCTAACTGCTTTTTTTTGAGTTTGTTTTCCTTCTTTAAAGAAGTACCTGGTTTACTTTCTCTAATTGATTCTTTTTTGTTTGTGGTACTTGATGGAGTATTAGTTTCTTTTACTCTCTTTGGAGGATTTCCAGTGACGTCCTGTTGCATTTCAGTTTGATTTAGTTTTCTTTTACAACATTTTAGTTTTTGTGGAACAGAATATGTGTTTAGATGGGGAGTGTATAGTGAGCGAAGTCTATTACATTCTAAAATGCAAGGAATATCAGCGTTTACTTTACTTGCATCAAAGTTGATTAGAAATAGACCGTCAAGTGTACGTAAGCGTGATAGTGCTACGCAGCTCATGCCTTCTTTAAAGACTGTGTTACCAATATCTATCATTGCTTTGTCTAGGGTAAGACCTTGTGATTTATGAATCGTGACTGCATATGCAAGAGTTAGAGAAAATTGTTCTCTGTGTACAAACATATCTTTGAAGAGAAGGAATCTAGCTGTTGAGCGTCCTATCCGTTTTACTTCTGAAAGTTTGTCAAAGAGTATATTGACAAACTGAATTTTGTTGTCACGTGGGTATGTTTGAAAGCCAACAACTGTACCCAGTGCTCCATTAACTAGTCCTTGGTCCACGTCAAGGTTACGTTTAAGCATTACTCTGCAATTTAAGGATAATTTTAACATCTTTTCTAAGCCTGCTGTGTTTGAGATTGATTTTTCTAAATGATTTAGTCTGTTGTGGCTTGGTCACACATGGGTAGTGTCATACCATGTACATCTAGTTTGTCTGTGGCGCTAATTTCCATTATTGGTTGCATTTCTTTACTTAGCATGATTTCATTGAATTTGAAACAGCTTGAAAGAGTTGGCATTAAGGCCATACAATTGACATTTTTGTGGGCTAATTGTTCCATAACATCTGTAGCACATGCATTATCGCCATAAAGTGCATTAATGTGCCGGGTTTTCAATGTTGCTTCTGCTTCTTTAGAAAGTATACCAACTCTCAAACTTTTTAAAATGTTGGCATAAGTGAGATCTGCAGATTGGCGCATGTTTTCTGTTAATTCTCTGTATTGGAAATGTTGCCAAAGATTGACATTTCCAATGCTGCCAACAGTTTTACGGCAGAATTTGTGCCCTAATGTTTTAAAAATAGGTTCACCTTTTATTGGTGTTAATTGAAGCAGATCTCCAAAAACAATAATGTGTTTTCCTGCAAAGAGCTCTTCATAGTCTGTTTTGAGTACTTCTTGTAATCTGAGGTGAATCAAAGCTAACATCAGGTTGGAGACCATGCTCGCTTCATCTATTAGTAGCATTTTCATTTGTTTCAATACTCTGCGTAATTCCATTGCACCTTCTGCAGAAAGTTTGTAATAGTCTAATTTGTTCTGGTGTTCTACTGGTATTAGTAGTAATCGGTGTAATGTAACACCACCTATGTTGTAGGCAGCTAAACCTGTGGGGGCAGTGACAACAGCTGACAGTTTGTTGTTTGTCAATTGTTGAAGGAACTTACTAATGATTTTGATTAGGAATGTTTTGCCAGAACCAGCTTCACCACTGACGTACAGTAGTATAGGTTTATAATTATGGCAGGAACATTCTTTATTTTCATGTTTTACACCATGTGGAATTTGTTTTGTTACTTCTTGAAAAATGCTACTTTGCTCATTGTTTAGTTTTGATTGTAGTATAGTTAAGTCTTCCTTATCTTCATACTGACACATGGTGTTTTCTACTTCTATCATAGCTAATTCTGCCTCATTTGTTATTAGTGGTTCTCCCAGTGGTTCTTGGCTTCCTTTTACTGAAGGTTGACTACTGTCAGGAGTATCCTTATCTAGTTGGGCTTGGAGTTCTTCTTCGTGTTGCTGTTCATTGTGCAACATTGTTTTGTACTGTGTAAAGTTTACATCAGTTATAGTGCTTTCATTTGCTTTGAAAGCATCCTCATATGAGTCATAGTTATCTAGTAATTGTTCTTCTTTTCTCCATGGTTTGAAGAGTTGTAGCAGGGACATGTAATATACTTCTTTATGTTGAGGAATCTTCAATGACAATTTGATATGATTAATTAAATTTGTTTTAGTGAGTTTAACTAAGCTGCCTTCACAGTTTGTCACTCTATATTTACCTTTTTTTTCATCGGGTTTCATATTATTTTTGTATGTATAGTTTTGGGCTATTTGGTATAGACACATGTTTTCCGAAATATTACTTCTGTTTGGGTAGTATGTGTCCAATAAATTGTTTTTTAAAATGTCTTGGCTGTTGGGATCATGTTTGGCTATTGTTTCTATATCTTCATATGATTTTAGAACTCTTTTTCTAGATTCAGCTGGACCAAGACTTAGCCATACTATATTTTCAGATTTACCATACAATGAAGTACCAGTTAAACGATCAGCTGCTTCATAAGATCCACATTCTCTATGGGTGAGCATTTTTATGCCCAAGCTGTATAATTTCTGAGATACTGTTTTATCTGATGACAGGTCATTCCAGAGTTCTTGGAGATCTGTTTTTTCTGCTTTAGTTAAGTATGCTGTGACATATCGTGCAACTGCAGTAGAATTGTCTGCAATGTACTGCACATCTATGTTTGCATTCCATAAGTGGGCAATGATTGCATTATAATCATTGATATATTTTTCTTCTTCTTTTCTTTTTATGTAATATGCATTTTTAGGTGACTTTCCTTTAACAGTATGTCTAACTGAAGACATGAGGTTGTTTACTTGACCTGTATTTGTAACTGGTCTAGGGAAACCAAATCGGCATTTGGTGTAGTATTTGCCTTTGTTTTTGTATTTGCGACGACAATATTTTCCACATTTGTGTCTTTGAAATTGTAAAATTTGTGCACAAAGATCACTATTTGTGGCTTCTGATGGAATTTCACAAGTGACATATTTTTCAATAAACTGTAAAACAGTGGCATCACTGTCTTGACCAAATTTAGGAGCATCTTTAATCCATACAAGCATGTGGATATGTGCTGCTCCTCTGGCTTGGTATTCTTTTCTCCAAAAGAAGTGTTGCACTTCTCCAAGGGGAGGAACAGTTTTATTACAAATAAAATGTAGCATAGCAATGAAGCGATGGCGAAAATATCTTGAAACATTAACAGGATCCAAAGAACAAAGTTCTCCAGGTGTTAGAATATCTATGTTTGTTTTGTTTTTATTTGATATGCGTAGGAAATCATGTAAATCTTCCCACGCATATTTTGCACAACTTAATGTAACAAACCAAGTGGGTGGGCCAAGGTTTCTGATCATACAACGTACATCTCCATGACGTCGAAACCAGTACTCTTTAGTACCACGCATATTTGCTAATAGATTAGTAATATTTGATTGTAGCTGTCATATTTTGAAAGTGTGATCCTGATTTTAATATGTGTGCAACTCCGTAACATAAAGTTGCTAGTTCACTTTCAAAGAGTAGGTGGAATATGTATTCCACATTTTGTCTAAATCTGGGATCTTCAGAATACATCCGTAATGAGCGGTAATCTGAAGCTGATATTTGAATAGGTCTATCATCATACCTTCCTCCTTTGCCAGTAGGAAAGAGTAGAGGAAAAGCACGTGCTTCTATACTTTTTTCCCATATACTGATTGGCGATCCTTTTGTTTGACGCATTTGGTAAGTTTCCAGTGCATCTTGAACGGTGTCATTACAGTGCAAAGGATGAATTGTATACTGGTCTAAAGTATTTGATATTGTAGCAGGATCTAGTAGCTCAAATTGACCAGCTTCTTGTGTTTCTTGAATTATTTCAGTTATATCTTTCAAGTTTTCTTCAATATTAATTTCTTTGTAATATTCATTATTCTCTTTGAGATATTGGAAGGCTTGTCTAACTTTATATAAATCTACCAGCTGTTGCCATATTTTTTTGTCTTTTGTAGGTACTCCATTTACTAATATAATTAAAGATTGGTGCATTGGACGTTGCACTCCTAGAGTATGCACATTTTCTTTTAGATTTAATGGTAAATAAACTACTTTTCCATGAATGCCTTTTACCAATTCAGAGGGAGGTAATTTTGCTGTTTTTGGTTGAAGGCGTATTATTGCTTGAAATGGGTGTACTGTTTGAATTATGATGCTCTCATATAAATTAAGTTGTTGTAGAGGTTTTGGTACTGGGTATAATTCCAAATTATTTGTGATAGAACGTGAAGGAGTTTGGTTGTTGTAAAGTTTTGTGGTGCAATAACTGCAAAGTATTAAGGGCTCAGTTATTTCATATTTGTTTTCTGCTAGAAGGTAGAGAGCTAATTCAAACCATTTAGAATCTTCATTGTCTTATATTTTGTATGATAGGTCCACAGTTTTTGGGTTACTTTTATAAAAAATTCTACGGCAACATACACATACATGGTTTGGTACTTCAGCTGATGTACTTTTAAATTTTAGTATTTCTTTTTTGTATGTGTTTAGCAAAAGGTTGCCATGTGTAGAATTGTTGCTTAATTGGTTTAAAGCTATTTCATTCTGTAAATGGCTTTCACTTCCAAAATATTTTTTCTGGATATAGTGAATTTCTTCAAGTAGGTCTTTTGCTGTACCATGTAGAAGGATGATATTTAACTTTGCTAGTGCTAAAGCAGGACTTTTAGCATAGTACAGTTTATAGACTAGATTTCTTATAGTTGAATGATGTGTTGATATCCTTTTGATATCATGGAAAGTGGTTATACAAGTAGGTCCTGTAATGCAGGCCAATGAATGTCCTTGTAGTCCTGTGTACTTGCGCACTGGACAGGTATCTATATTTTGCAGTAATTTAATTTTGATTTTGTCTTTGCTTTTTACATATTTATTGAGGAATTGGTGTAAAGATTTGAAACATTGTTTGGGAATGTTACACATTGACGTGCATGGCCATTTGTACACTAGACGTTCTGATTCAGTTGAATGGAGGGGTAATTCTAAGTTTTCAGGGCATATTTTTGTAAGGAGTACTTCTTGTTCCATTATGGTATTATTCACTTTTTCATAACCTCGACCACTGCTATTTATGGCAATTGTATTAGTTTGCTTTTGTTTGTACGCTTCTTCATTAAAATATGGTTCTGTGCTCGTAGTGTGGTTCCATTCACCTCCGCAGATACTTAAGAAGTTCTTTCTGTTGACATTTCGCTTATTGAGAAGTCTTTTTTGTAATTTAGTTATTAGTTTTGTTAGTGGTTTCATTTTGTTTAACAGTAAAATAAATAAATTTCTTTTGAGAAGAATTGCACTGTCCATCAATGCTTCTAAGATTAATTTCCTACGATAGGTTTTAAGCTTTGAACCTGATTTCTCTCCTGTTTTTATAAGATTTTGAAGGACTTTGTGACGGTATATTTTGGCTAAAATACTTTTCTTGGTATGCTTACTTTGCACTATATTAAAATTTGAAGAAGTAGTTTTATCTGTACTGATAGCTGATTTTCTGTTAATTGTTTTTTGGTTTGTTTTACATTTTGATAGAGGAAGCGAAGTTGTTGTACTTGAAACTTCTTGTGTTTCATTAAATGATTGTATTAGCTGTTTTGTTTCAACTTTTTTTACAAATTCTGCTAGAGATGGATGCTTATGTTGGACTCCTTTATTTTCTTTTGCTCTAATTTTGCGTTGCTTTCTACGGAGTTGTCTTTTGGTAGGCATTCTTTAGGGTCTGTTGAAAAAAATAAAGAAGAGATGGGTTGGGGTGTTCTGGAATGTATGTGTGCTGTGTGCATGAGTGTTTGAGTAAGATGATAAAGATGTATGTAATGGTGTGTGATTGTGTATTGGGAACTAAAACTAGTAGGGATAGGTATTCTTGAATTTATGTGTCACTAAACTGGGGTTCAGATGACAAAAAAAAAGTAAGCTAGTGGTGTGTAAAAGTACAAATAGTAAATCTAATGTATACAATTAAAACAGTTGTTTGTTCTATAATATGAAAATTGTAGTGGTTCAGTTGGCTAATTTGTGTGTCCAAAAATAGAAATTTGTGGGCCATTCTGGTTGTAAATCGCTGTTTACGACATGGAAATTTTTGGACAAAATGGTACTAAATCTCTATTTTAAGAAACCAAAATAGCTGGTATTAATGTTATAGTATATTCGATTAATAATATAAATATTATGGTGATATTTTACTTACTTTTTTTAAAAATTAACAGGTAACTTCTTAGTTTTTCTTTCTTCTTTGAATTCGGCTGCTTCTTTTCAGGAAACTGGTCTTCACTGCAACTGTAAAAGCTTCAAATTAGTAACTTTGTTTGTATATAGCACTGTTTTTAATTTAGATATTGATTTTTTTAATTGAAATCCTCAGTGCCTTCTGTAAAACCATTAAACTAATTTATTTACATAAGATACATTGCATTAGTTCAGTGTATATGATATATACTTAATGAACAAATTGTATTGAATGACTAACTGTAGCAAAAATAAAATATCTTTACTATGTCTTGTGAAATTTATAATATATTAGTGAATACCACTATTTCTGTAAGTAAACTGTTCTAGGTAATAGCGCCTCAATGTCATGTCTAATTTAAAGTAATTAAGTCAATAAATAAATAAAAACAAAAAATATGAAATTGTATAAGTATGTTTATAAAGGTTTAAACATAGATTGTGTTTGCATGCAATTTTGTTTGAATATATGTAGTCTATGTATTTCATTTAAAAAATGTTAGTTTAACATGATTTGAGTGTGTGTGTTTAAAGAAAGTAAAAAGTATAAAGGTGTATAAGTGGTAGTTGATTTTAGGAAATTGAAAAAAGTACAGTAAATTCATTTAACAGATTTTACAAGGTAAAAGTCTGTTTGAAAATGTGTTCATCTACCATAGCTCTCAAGTCACACGCTTTTGGCGGGTGTCACACGCCTTGTAAAGGGCAGACTCACCCGCCAAGCCTCCTGGATGCCCATTCATTTCAATGGGCGTCTCACCCGCTAAAAACAAAATCGGGTGATTTCACCCGCCTGTAAAACAAAAATGGTTGAGAGCTATGTCATGTACTATACAGAAAATATGCATACCTGAAGTTTGTGTTCATGCATATGGATATGCGTGGAGCTGCAAGTAGAAATCCTGAAGACTTGTACAGTATTTCTGGTAGATGCTGCTTGCCAATGATATGACACTTGTACTCAGAGAGATTCATAGTACATTTGCAGTGCTGATCTATGATGATGCAGTTAGATGTAGAGGTCTTGAATGTGATTGGTGCATGGTCATGTGATTTTTGAGGTACATCCAATGAGGGAATGGCAGAGAGAGTGTAGTGGAAATGGTAGAAGGGCTGTTCATGTTACGATATGTCCGCAGACATGGCGGTAGTTCCAGGACATCGGGAGTTACATCCGGGGATTTTTGGGTTCAGAAGTCATGCAAATGAGAATAAGCACTGAAAGGGATTGGTCAGGAAAGTTTGGTGGGTGTGTTGTGCCAGGAGAGATTTTTTGAGATACTCTTTTTGCTGAGAGAACAAAAGATAGCTATGGCTGTGTGTTTCAGAAAACAGATTGTTTGGATTTTAGGAGATTCGTGGATACATTGGTTGAAGGTGCATGCAGAAAGCTGTGGAGTAGCTGTAGATCTTAGATTCCCTCATGTGGAAGTACACTGGCATGGAGTACGTGGAATGAAGTGGTTGGACTTGCTACCTCTCTGTGCTACTTTGGAGACAGAGCAACATCCAGACATAATTGTAATTCATTGTGGAGGGAACAGTTAAGGGCATGTGACTGGAATTTTTTTGCAATTTGCTATGAAAGAAGGACTGAGGAAGGTTATGGACATGTTTCCTAATTCGCGCACGGATTGCGCAGAGACAAATGTGGCTTCGTTCTTCTTCATTTGGTCCACAAATGGAAAAAGCAAGGCGCAATGTTAATAAGGCTGTTTGTGGCTTTCTAAGAGATTTTGGCATGTCTTCTTTTCACAATGAAAATATTATGTTTTGTAGTACATACATTTTTCGCAGAGATGGAGTCCATCTTACTTATGCTGGCAATCAGATTTTTCTGAGAAATGTACAAAATGCATTGCGACCTTTTTTGGAATTAGAACAACGATTTTGAAGTAGATTTTAAGCATTTACAATTTTTGACTTACAAACACCACCCAAAGGCTCTTTTCAGAGCCACCACTTCTTTCCAGAGAAAATTACAATGTTTGTGATGGAGTAGTAACCCAATTTTTTTAATGTTCGCGAACTGTCCACGGACTTCTAAAAAATACAAAGAGCCCTGCTTCATTTATTTTCACTTCTATTTTTTAACTGGGAAAGGCGGCTCTGAAAAGAGCCTTAATTTTTTTTGATTTTTGTAATTTTGTATTTTTTTGGGTTTTTCAGACACGACACACTAGGAGAGGAGGGTAAAGGAGGGTAAAGGGGGGGGACACCAACCACAGGGATATGAAAGGGCGAGCTGAGAGAGGAAGATGTAGAGTGGGTTTTATTTGGGTAGTGAGCAGGTCTTCTCGTGCTCTGAGACGATAGTCTCAAAAGCACTCCGAAGTCGCTCCCCCCTGCAGAGTACTGTGTCACAGTACATACATACAACTGTGACCCTCGAAAGGTAAGGGTCATCAGCATTCTGTATGGCCTGTGAGGCAGCAAGAGAAAGACGCTGTCCCACAGAGGTGGTCCTTGTGGTGACAGGATCAGAAACAGAGGATGAAGTAGAGGAAATCAACCTGCTACGTTCTTCGCAAGGTACAACCCTGCGAATAGCCCCAGAGTGAAATGACCTCAGGTGTCGCTTCATAGTAGTGGTCCCAAAGCTGTAGTTACCGTGCTTCCCGCGACTGAGTATCATTTTGCACTCATTGCAGGTGACATGGTTCGCACGAGCCTTAGGACCATTCCCATGAATGGTAAATAACCGCCACACCCAAGACACACGCCTAGTGCGGGTAGTAGGGATTTCCTCTACCTCATTCTCATCATCCTCTTCTTCCTCGTCCGCATCCTCACTCCTGTTCCCCTCTTCAGGCCCTTGGGGAGGTGGTGGTGGTGGAGGGGGTGGTGGTGGT